>NC_088217.1:79635655-79888155 GCF_036934945.1 Oncorhynchus masou masou | reverse complement strand
CAAAGGAAAAACATTCAGTTGAATAACTGAGTCTGAGCTGTCTACAGTCAAGTAAGAGAGAGGGATCTGTTCCATTTAACAATGAATTCTCTGAAATGAACATTCCGTTAGCAGGGTTCTGTTCCGTGATTCTGCCAGTTTGAAAAGATCACTATAAGGACTCAGACACTAGTCCTGCAATAGCACAACGATTGCACAAATTGTGTTTGGTTGTTCATCAACTTAGACAGGAAAGGTTCAGAAAAACCTTGTTCTTTAGTCTAGGATTAAGGATGTCATAAACGAGTGGACTCTGGGACACTGTGTCGTTTAGCTTTGAAGGGTAAATGAGCTGGGTCAGCACATGACAAGGGCAGGAGGAGTTACTTTTAAAAGTGAATTGGAGGTGTGGTGAAACCAAAGTTGTTGTTTATTCATCGATAGCCGATAGCAGGAAACGGATCCTCAAGGTGAGTGTCATTCAAGGGTAGAGACTTGAACTCACATGCAGGCATTGTGGGTACACACAAACACACACACAACTAGACATAATCTAACAGCACAAACTGGTCACAACGGTGTCCATAGTGCTTTTGGCTGTACATCCAGAAGGGGGCATCTGTGAGTAATTGAAAGAGTGCAGCGAAAAACAACTCTGTAGTTACTACTGTAGATGGCCATGCTAGAAAGAACTAAAGTTACGATTTTGTCCAAACTAATGTGTAACTACGTACATTTTTGGTACTCAATTTAGAGTGAGGGTTAAGGTTTGGGTAATGGTTAAGGTTAGGGGGAGCGGTGAAAGGGACTATGTGGTTGTAATGTTCCGTCGTTTCTAGCGTGATCAGATAGGGTGTGGCTTAGTTGTTACTTTCTCATTTTATGACGCAGTGATCGTGTGAGCTCACTAGGGGGTGCAATAGAGACTCCTTTGTTCAACTGTCACAAAGTGCACCACAGATAAAGGAGTAAGATGTCTCACCGGATGTATACATCTGAAGCATCCATTTAGAACCTCCACTCACTACGTTTTGTCGACTTGACCTTTTGCCATAGTTTCAAATGTTTTTGTTGTTTAGGAATGCAAAAATCACACTTTAAAAGCACAAAACACACTTTAGAGAAAATGAATTTCCTAACGGAAATATGCAAATGCTTGCAAACACGTGCCAATATGATCTTGCTAGCTTGTGCTTGGCTCTACCCACCTTCTTGGTTGTTCTGTCCAATATGCTTAATTTGCACACATTAGAAACAACGCCGATGAGATATATTGGGTTAGTTGCCAGTATCTTTGGTATACTATGCAATGCCAGGTACGGTACAGGCCTGTAGGGTGTCTATGGTATCAGACACATTCAAATCAATAAAAAGAAAACCACTGCTTTATTACTACTAAGTTCTAAGTGTGACAGTTTTACAATTCTGTTAAAAAGACAAACTTCACTCTCACAACATGTACAAAACTGAGGCCTTGGTCTCTGTAGAAATATATACATTCAACATACTGTTACATACATTCAACACAAAATCAACATTGATTTAAGTTGCAGAAAATAAACATGTAAAACGATAGATTATTTACATTCCAATTCGACAGCACTGGGTAAAAATTGACTTTACTATTATTGATTATTATTATTGATTATGAGAGGTAAGGCAGTGACCTTGCAATCACATCACACAGTTTAAGATTGCCATTGTAAAGTTTGCTAGTACTGCAGTAAACTTGTTCTCACATAGGTTAAGAAAGAACAGAGATATACACAGATATACACACTGGCAGAGTAGAAGTGTGAGCAGGCTTTAAAGGCACATGGTTTTAGTTTGAGCAATTGCACTTTACCAACTGCATATTTCTATTATAAGCACAAACTTTAAATGAAGTATTTTTGCAAACTACTGTATTTCATGTAACAATGGGTATGTTTATATGCATTCAATAATCTGATTCGTGTTAATACTGTGATTAATATAATAGTTTGTTTATAACATTTACATGCTTTGCGAGAAGAACGATTTCCTCTACAATCCGGTGGACAGGTTATATTCAGGAAACCTGAAAATCACCAATCAACATAAACATTCTATCACATCGATCATATCATTTTGGGAAGCCTATCTGATTCAGAGTTTGGACATACTATATAAAGTTTGCATTTGAAAACTATGCATACTTTCATATTTTCCAAACTCACTTCACCTGTGCCAGAAAAGGAGGTTTGCGCTGCTCGTGATAGCAGATGTGCAGATCAAAAACGCCACTGGAACTCAGATTGTGTTTACATGCAATTAATACACCACTGGAACTCAGATTAAGGTGTTTACATGCCATTAATACACCACTGGAACTCAGATTAATGTGTTTACATGCCATTAATACACCACTGGAAGTGAGATTAATGTGTTTACATGCCATTAATACACCACTGGAACTCAGATTAGGGTGTCTACATGCCATTAATACACCACTGGAACTCAGATTAGGGTGTTTACATGCCATTAATACACCACTGGAACTCAGATTAAGGTGTTTACATGCCATTAATACACCACTGGAACTCAGATTAGGGTGTTTACATGCCATTAATACACCTCTGGAACTCAGATTAAGGTGTTTACATGCCATTAATACACCACTGGAACTCAGATGAATGTGTTTACATGCCATTAATACACAACTGGAACTCAGATTAATGTGTTTACATGGCGTTATTACACCACTGAAACTCAGATTAAGGTGTTTACATGCCATTAATACACAACTGGAACTCAGATTAGGGTGTTTACATGCCATTAATACACCTCTGGAACTCAGATTAGGGTGTTTACATGCCATTAATACACCACTGGAACTCAGATTAATGTGTTTACATGCCATTAATACACCACTGGAAGTGAGATTAATGTGTTTACATGCCATTAATTCACCACTGGAACTCAGATTAGGGTGTCTACATGCCATTAATACACCACTGGAACTCAGATTAGGGTGTTTACATGCCATTAATACACCACTGGAACTCAGATTAGGGTGTCTACATGCCATTAATGCACCACTGGAACTCAGATTAAGGTGTTTACATGCCATTAATACACCCCTGGAACTCAGATGAATGTGTTTACATGCCATTAATACACCACTGGAAATCAGATGAAGGTGTTTACATGCCATTAATACACAACTGGAACTCAGATTAGGGTGTTTACATGCCATTAATACACCTCTGGAACTCAGATTAGGGTGTTTACATGCCATTAATACACCACTGAAACTCAGATTAAGTTGTTTACATGCCATTAATACACCACTGGAACTCAGATTAGGGTGTATACATGCCATTAATACTTGACTGGAAGTGAGATTAAGGTGTTTACATGCCATTAATACACCACTGGAACTCAGATTAGGGTGTCTACATGCTATTAATACACCACTGGAACTCAGATTAGGGGGTTTACATGCCATTAATTCACCACTGGAACTCAGATTAAGGTGTTTACATGCCATTAATACACCACTGGAACTCAGATTAGGGTGTTTACATGCCATTAATACACAACTGGAACTCAGATTAATGTGTTTACATGCTGTTATTACACCACTGAAACTCAGATTAAGTTGTTTACATGCCATTAATACACCACTGGAACTCAGATTAAGGTGTTTACATGCCATTAATACACCACTGGAACTCAGATTAGGGTGTTTACATGCCATTAATACACCACTGGAACTCAGATTAGGGTGTCTACATGCCATTAATACACCACTGGAACTCAGATTAAGGTGTTTACATGCCATTAATACACCACTGGAACTCAGATTAGGGTGTCTACATGCCATTAATACACCACTGGAACTCAGATTAAGGTGTTTACATGCCATTAATACACCACTGGAACTCCGATTAGGGTGTACATGCCATTAATACACAACTGGAACTCAGATTAATGTGTTTACATGGTGTTATTACACCACTGGAACTCAGATTAGGGTGTCTACATGCCATTAATGCACCACTGGAACTCAGATTAAGGTGTTTACATGCCATTAATACACCCCTGGAACTCAGATGAATGTGTTTACATGCCATTAATACACCACTGGAAATCAGATGAAGGTGTTTACATGCCATTAATACACCACTAAAACTCAGATTAAGGTGTTTACATGCCATTAATACACCACTGGAACTCAGATTAAGTTGTTTACATGCCATTAATACACCACTGAAACTCAGATTAAGGTGTTTACATGCCATTAATACACAACTGGAACTCAGATTAGGGTGTTTACATGCCATTAATACACCTCTGGAACTCAGATTAGGGTGTTTACATGCCATTAATACACCACTGAAACTCAGATTAAGTTGTTTACATGCCATTAATACACCACTGGAACTCAGATTAGGGTGTATACATGCCATTAATACTTGACTGGAAGTGAGATTAAGGTGTTTACATGCCATTAATACACCACTGGAACTCAGATTAGGGTGTCTACATGCTATTAATACACCACTGGAACTCAGATTAGGGGGTTTACATGCCATTAATTCACCACTGGAACTCAGATTAAGGTGTTTACATGCCATTAATACACCACTGGAACTCAGATTAGGGTGTTTACATGCCATTAATACACCACTGGAACTCAGATTAGGGTGTCTACATGCCATTAATACACCACTGGAACTCAGATTAAGGTGTTTACATGCCATTAATACACCACTGGAACTCAGATTAGGGTGTCTACATGCCATTAATACACCACTGGAACTCAGATTAAGGTGTTTACATGCCATTAATACACCACTGGAACTCCGATTAGGGTGTACATGCCATTAATACACAACTGGAACTCAGATTAATGTGTTTACATGGTGTTATTACACCACTGGAACTCAGATTAGGGTGTCTACATGCCATTAATGCACCACTGGAACTCAGATTAAGGTGTTTACATGCCATTAATACACCCCTGGAACTCAGATGAATGTGTTTACATGCCATTAATACACCACTGGAAATCAGATGAAGGTGTTTACATGCCATTAATACACCACTAAAACTCAGATTAAGGTGTTTACATGCCATTAATACACCACTGGAACTCAGATTAAGTTGTTTACATGCCATTAATACACCACTGAAACTCAGATTAAGGTGTTTACATGCCATTAATACACAACTGGAACTCAGATTAGGGTGTTTACATGCCATTAATACACCTCTGGAACTCACATTAGGGTGTTTACATGCCATTAATACACCACTGAAACTCAGATTAAATTGTTTACATGCCATTAATACACCACTGGAACTCAGATTAGGGTGTATACATGCCATTAATACTTGACTGGAAGTGAGATTAAGGTGTTTACATGCCATTAATACACCACTGGAACTCAGATTAGGGTGTCTACATGCTATTAATACACCACTGGAACTCAGATTAGGGGGTTTACATGCCATTAATTCACCACTGGAACTCAGATTAAGGTGTTTACATGCCATTAATACACCACTGGAACTCAGATTAGGGTGTTTACATGCCATTAATACACAACTGGAACTCAGATTAATGTGTTTACATGCTGTTATTACACCACTGAAACTCAGATTAAGTTGTTTACATGCCATTAATACACCACTGGAACTCAGATTAAGGTGTTTACATGCCATTAATACACCACTGGAACTCAGATTAGGGTGTTTACATGCCATTAATACACCACTGGAACTCAGATTAGGGTGTCTACATGCCATTAATACACCACTGGAACTCAGATTAAGGTGTTTACATGCCATTAATACACCACTGGAACTCAGATTAGGTGTCTACATGCCATTAATACACCACTGGAACTCAGATTAAGGTGTTTACATGCCATTAATACACCACTGGAACTCCGATTAGGGTGTACATGCCATTAATACACAACTGGAACTCAGATTAATGTGTTTACATGCCATTAATACCCACTGAAACTCAGATTAAGGTGTTTACATGCCATTAATACACCACTGAAACTCAGATTAAGGTGTTTACATGCCATTAATACACCACTGGAACTCAAATTAGGGTGTTTACATAGCATTAATACACCACTGGAACTCAGATTAAGGTGTTTTACATGCCATTAATACACCACTGGAACTCAGATGAAGGTGTTTACATGCCATTAATACACCACTGGAACTCAGATTAGGGTGTTTACATGTCATTAATACACCACTGGAACTCAGATTAAGGTGTTTACATGCCATTAATACACCACTGGAACTCAGATTAATGTGTTTACATGCCATTAATACACCACTGGAAGTGAGATTAATGTGTTTACATGCCATTAATTCACCACTGGAACTCAGATTAGGGTGTCTACATGCCATTAATACACCACTGGAACTCAGATTAAGGTGATTACATGCCATTAATACACCACTGGAACTCAGATTAGGGTGTCTACATGCCATTAATACACCACTGGAACTCAGATTAAGGTGTTTACATGCAATTAATACACCACTGGAACTCAGATTAAGGTGTTTACATTCCATTAATACACCCCTGGAACTCAGATTAAGGTGTTTACATGCCATTAATACACCACTGGAACTCAGATTAGGGTGTACATGCCATTAATACACAACTGGAACTCAGATTAATGTGTTTACATGGCGTTATTACACCACTGAAACTCAGATTAAGGTGTTTACATGCCATTAATACACAACTGGAACTCAGATTAGGGTGTTTACATGCCATTAATACACCTCTGGAACTCAGATTAGGGTGTTTACATGCCATTAATACACCACTGAAACTCAGATTAAGTTGTTTACATGCCATTAATACACCACTGGAACTCAGATTAGGGTGTATACATGCCATTAATACTTGACTGGAAGTGAGATTAAGGTGTTTACATGCCATTAATACACCACTGGAACTCAGATTAGGGTGTACATGCCATTAATACACAACTGGAACTCAGATTAATGTGTTTACATGCCGTTATTACACCACTGAAACTCAGATTAAGTTGTTTACATGCCATTAATACACAACTGGAACTCAGATTAGGGTGTCTACATGCCATTAATACACCACTGGAACTCAGATTAGGGGGTTTACATGCCATTAATACACCACTGGAACTCAGATTAGGGTGTTTACATGCCATTAATACACCACTGGAACTCAGATAGGGTGTTTACATGCCATTAATACACCACTGGAACTCAGATTAAGGTGTTTACCCACCAATAATACACCACTGAAACTCAGATTAAGGTGTCTCAGATGACAACCGAACTGCCATCATATTCATTAAGTACCACCGCATATGTTCAATTGTTCGGATTACCAGAATATAGTTCATTTCCCCCCACATTCTGACGTTCGCAGAATCTGTATGTTAACCAAGGGTTTTGCAAATATAACCTCAGTAGGGTAGAGAGAGGAAAAAGGGGAGAAGAGGTATTTATGACTGTCATAAACCTAGCCCCCAGGCCAACGTCATGACAGCAGTAAGCATAAAATAATTTACATTAAACACCTTGTATTTGTCAGGATTTGGCCAGGGTTGTTCCGGTTTTTGGTCACTAGATGCCCCCATTGTGCTTTTTGACCTTTTGCTTTCCCTTGATCCCCATTATTATTTGCACCTGTGCCTCGTTTTTCCCCTGATTGTATTTAAACCCTTGGTTTCCCTCAGTTCTTTGCTCTGTGTTTGTATGTTAGCACCCAGCCCTAGTGTTCTGTGTGCTCTTGTTGATCCCGGTGGACGCTCTTGTGGAATTCTGTTTTTTGTTCTTGTTTATTTATTTTTGAGTATCTTTTGAGGCTTTTTGTGCTATACCTACCACCTTGTGGATTTGCCTTTTTGTCTTGGATTACCTTGTGGATTGCCTTGTTCTTGTGGAATTCCTTTAGAGCTTGTGGAGTTACATGTTTTCCTGAAGGACTTCACTTTTTACTTTATTAAATACACCGTCTCAAGTACTGCTGTGTCTGCCTCATCTTCTGGGTTCTGCTGACTATTCGTGGCTCAGTTGGTGATTACCTTGTGGATTGCCTTGTTCTTGTGGAATTCCTTTAGAGCTTGTGGAGTTACATGTTTTCCTGAAGGACTTCACTTTTTACTTTATTAAATACACCGTCTCAAGTACTGCTGTGTCTGCCTCATCTTCTGGGTTCTGCTGACTATTCGTGGCTCAGTTGGTGACTGTTTCTCACTCCGGAGACCCGGGTTCGTAACCGGGTCGTGACAGTATTTCTATAAAACACAAAGGGCATATTGTACTTTCTGTTGTAATAAGAAATAGATTTCACACAAAGTTCGAGAAAAGAGGTTTCATCAGGTGTGTTACCATATCTGAGAGAGCATGGTTCGTTACAGCACCGAGAACAGCTACCACGGGCACATTCACCACAATCATGAGGCTTGATGTGAGGATGAAGACCCTTATGATCCCCACCACATTCTTGGGAACACCACTGACACCCATCTCCAAAAGGACACTGTTGATTAATCTTATGATAGCAGACAAACATCGGACAATAGCACTTAATAACCTGGATGAGGATAAGAAAAATAACTACAACTCCAACTATTGGAAGTATTGTGCTCACCCCAAAAATTCCCAATGTATCAAATGTGGAAGACAACCACATGATTTAACCTAAATCATCTGGATTGTAATCATGATATTTATCTTTTGGATTAGGTAAATTATTTCCTCAGAATTATCAGGAATGTAGGTACAGCATTTAGCACCAATAACAGCACCCCCTTGTGCAGATAGAGGATAAAGAGGATAAAAAAGAGGATACTCAAGGGCTTAACCATTTTGCATCTCCACAGTCCAAATGGCAACCATCTCAGCTGTAATTAACTCAAGACTCTCAACTGTACTATTAGCTAGAATTTCCAAAGAGTTAGAAATATTAATAACTTCCAGTACTATTTTAGAAATACCATAAGAGGAAAACACAATTGCAAAGAATCTCTCCATTTCTGTAATCACACGTTTATGACGCTGTGAAAAAGGAGAATGTCTTACATGGGGTACAGCCTATCCCAAATAACAAGACCCTTGCCACAACTTTGGTAACCAGGAATAGGCAGAGGATCCACAGATAAAGTAAGTCCCATTAGGAGCTATCATAACATAATTGATGGTATTACCGAAGGTACTGGCATAAAAAGTAGTCCTAGTGCCATTACCGAGAAGCTATTCAACAGACATTAGACATTCCGCAACCTTGGTACTGTCACAGGCAGATAGATAGATCTGTTGTCTGATCACACTTACTCTGTCCTACTTTGACAAACGCAACCGTGCAGTTGAGACAAGTTCCGAGAGAGTGACCTATTAAAATAACCACCCAACAGGGGCATGTGTAATAACTAGGTAAGGTGGTCGCTGATTAGTGTCATTGGTCATTTCAAATGAAGGAAGGTACTGTAGAACTAGGTACTCTCACATGTTGATACTCAACATTCGTACCCAAATTAGTACCAATAATCACCTTATACCAATTAACATCGCTCCATACACCCAACATTTCACTCTGGTTAAAAGGAATAACCCTTAATGGAATACCTGCCCTGGATGTGAATGGTGCATATGTACAAACCCAACAACTACTTTGATTGACTACTGTGGCATAGTGTAGATAGAGAGAGAGCTAGAAACGTATTGACGTGTCCCTCATCCTGCTGATGCATCTCTGTGTTAGAAATGGAAACACCACCCACATCCTGTATTAGGAGAACTCAACAAGAAAAATCATTTCAAACATCTTTCACATGTCTTCAAGACAATAACATTCAATCGTTCTAATGTCAAGGTATCATCACAAAGTCCTTTAAAAATGACCAGCTCTTCCACACTGGTATCAGTCCCACATGGATAACTATTAAAAATGATGTTCTGACAGTCTGCCGGTAATGAGGAATTATTCTTCTGTTCCACTGGTTGCACTTCACCGGTGATCTTGTATCGTTTCAGGTACAATCCTTGAATCAAAGGATATTTCTTCAGCTTCAGACTGTAGATTCTCATAACCTGTAACGAAGGAAACAAAAAAGTGAAAGTAACATGTCCTGGGTTTCAAGAGAAATTGATATTTCACATAGATTTCCCTAAGTAAGCATGCCCCAATTTTCAGGAAAACGTTGGACATTTCACCCAGACATACCTAATATGACGACTGCGGTATACAACATAGAAGCTTATCAGGTTCTGATCATCTTACTGTGCTTCTTCACCCGAGATTGGCCCCCAATTGCTAATCAATCAGTTCTTTATTCTCCAGGCTCCGCTTTGTCATCAACATGAACAACCTTTGTCGTGGAAATTTCCTGTATTACCAAATGATGAGAGAGCAAATCACACACCAGTCAGAGTTATACTTAAACTTCATCTTTAATAATAATTAAGCTTTTGCAATAGCATTTGACTTTCAACATTTTAGTATCTCTAATGAAAAGTTGAGAGTGGTCAACATAATGGCAACTGAGATCTTTTATAGCAAAGATCCACCCCCTAGTCGACATGGCAAACCACAGATAATAGGAACTTCACAAAAAAATACTTTTACTTGAGAGAGGAGTATCCCATAGCCAGACAGCATTAGCTATGAATTATCGTTCAGTTTGGTCTCCTAAACAAAGTTCCTATCTCGTTCTTGGTTCAACATAGTACCAAAACATTACCTCACCCAATGGCATATATCAATTGTCAATTCATGATACTCCCATCTCAAATACCCCCCCCCCCCCGCCCCAGACATTGTGGAGCCAAGAGACAATTGGTTCCCCCTCAATCATCCCTTCACATGGTTTAAAAGATACGTTCACATATGAAGACAAGCCTGACCTCTCCCCTCTCTGGGGCCCAGGTAACTGAGCCCTAGCAGAGAAAGGATAACTGCAAACTGACAACACTATAGTCCAAAGAGATACATTCTAATGACAAGTATCTCACAAGCATATTATGAAAATAAAACATCTTATCTATGTTACCCAACTAATTCTGATTCATCCCCAACACCTTGCAATGAATATGGACAACCTTGCAATGAATGACATGTATCCATCATGATTTTCCCTGAACTTTTACTGCTTACCTCGTTATGAGCAAAACTTGATAAGGACCTTCCCATTTTGGCCCTAATGTGTCTGTGACATATTTTTTTACCATCACCTATTTTCCTGACACTACGTCACATCCCCCCTAGGGAGTGTGATGGCAGCTAAGTACTGTAGAAATACTGTGAAGCTGTCACGTTCTGACCATCGTTCTTGTGTGTTTTCCTTGTTTTAGTGTTGGTCAGGACGTGAGCTGGATGGTCATTCTGTGTTGTGTGTCTGGTTTGTCTATTTCTATGTTTGGCTTGATATGGTTCTCAATCAGAGGCAGGTGTTAGTCATTGTGTCTGATTGGGAACCATATTTAGGTAGCCTGTTTTGTGTTGGGTTTTGTGGGTGATTGTTCCTGTCTTTGTGGCACCAGATAGGACTGTTTCAGTTTTTCACTTATCTTGTTTTGTAGATTGTTGTATTTTCATCTTTATTAAAGATGTACAAAACTAACCACGCTGCATTTTGGTCCGCCTCTCTTTCACCAGAAGAAAACCGTTACAGAAGCAAACATTGTGAAACTGGAAGCTTGTCGTTGTGTCATTTTGAGTTAACATGGCCTACCATTTCGCAACTGAGCTCCTAGACGTTTCCACTTCACAATAACAGCACTTCGTTGACCGGGGCAGCTCTAGCCGGCCAGAAATGTAACGAAGTGACTTGTTAGAAAGGTGGCATTCTATGGCTGTGCCATGTTGAAACTCACTGAGCTCTTCAGTAAGGCTATTCCACTGCCAATGTTTGTCTATGGAGATTGCATGGTTATGTGCTCGATTTTATACACCTGTCAGCAACGGGTGTGGCTGATATGGACAAATCCACTAATTTGAAGAGGTGTCCACATACTTTACACTATATATATATTAACATGTACGCTGGGAGTCGGGAAACAAGTTTAGGGAGTGCATAATATAACAAACAAATAAACCAAACAAGAAACCTGAACAACGCACAGATAGGCAACTGAAACAGAACAATGACGCCTAGGGAAGACACCAAAGGGAATTGTGTATATTGGGAAGGTAAACAAGGAGGTGATGGAGTCCAGGTGAATTTGATGACGCACAGGTGCACGTAACGGTGGTGACAGGTGTGCGCCATAACGAGCAGCCTGGTGACCTAGAGGCCGGAGAGGAGCACACGTGACATGTAGCTTTTCCCATAGAATTCTGGTCATTGAGCCAATGATCATTTAAAAGCACTTCACGGCAGAAATATATATACAGTGCCTTGCGAAAGTATTCGCCCCCCTTGAACTTTGCGACCTTTTGCCACATTTCAGGCTTCAAACGTAAAGATATAAAACTGTATTTTTTTAGAAGAATCAACAACAAGTGGGACACAATCATGAAGTGGAACGACATTTATTGGATATTTCAAACTTTTTTAACAAATCAAAAACTGAAAAATTGGGCGTGCAAAATTATTCAGCCCCTTTACTTTCAGTGCAGCAAACTCTCTCCAGAAGTTCAGTGAGGATCTCTGAATGATCCAATGTTGACCTAAATGACTAATGATGATAAATACAATCCACCTGTGTGTAATCAAGTCTCCGTATAAATGCACCTGCACTGTGATAGTCTCAGAGGTGCGCAAAAAGCGCAGAGAGCATCATGAAGAACAAGGAACACACCAGGCAGGTCCGAGATACTGTTGTGAAGAAGTTTAAAGCCGGATTTGGATACAAAAAGATTTCCCAAGCTTTAAACATCCCAAGGAGCACTGTGCAAGCAATAATATTGAAATGGAAGGAGTATCAGACCACTGCAAATCTACCAAGACCTGTTCGTCCCTCTAAACTTTCAGCTCATACAAGGAGAAGACTGATCAGAGATGCAGCCAAGAGGCCCATGATCACTATGGATGAACTGCAGAGATCTACAGCTGAGGTGGGAGACTCTGTCAATAGGACAACAATCAGTCGTATATTGCACAAATCTGGCCTTTATGGAAGAGTGGCAAGAAGAAAGACCTTTCTTAAAGATATCCATAAAAAGTGTTGTTTAAAGTTTGCCACAAGCCACCTGGGAGACACACCAAACATGTGGAAGAAGGTGCTCTGGTCAGATGAAACCAAAATGGAACTTTTAGGCAACAATGCAAAACGTTATGTTTGGCGTAAAAGCAACACAGCGCATCACCCTGAACCCACCATCCCCACTGTCAAACATGGTGGTGGCAGCATCATGGTTTGGGCCTGCTTTTCTTCAGCAGGGACAGGGAAGATGGTTAAACTTGATGGGAAGATGGATGGAGCCAAATACAGGACCATTCTGGAAGAAAACCTGATGGAGTCTGCAAAAGACCTGAGACTGGGACGGAGATTTGTCTTCCAACAAGACAATGATCCAAAACATAAAGCAAAATCTACAATGGAATGGTTCAAAAATAAACATATCCAGGTGTTAGAATGGCCAAGTCAAAGTCCAGACCTGAATCCAATTGAGAATCTGTGGAAAGAACTGAAAACTGCTGTTCACAAATGCTCTCCATACAACCTCACTGAGCTCGAGCTGTTTTGCAAGGAGGAATGGGAAAAAATTTCAGTCTCTCAATGTGCAAAACTGATAGAGACATAACCCAAGCGACTTAGAGCTGTAATCGCAGCAAAAGGTGGCGCTAGAAAGTATTAACTTAAGGGGGCTGAATAATTTTGCACGCCCAATTTTTCAGTTTTTGATTTGTTAAAAAAGTTTGAAATATCCAATAAATGTCGTTCCACTTCATGATTGTGTCCCACTTGTTGATTCTTCACAAAAAAATACAGTTTTATATATTTATGTTTGAAGCCTGAAATGTGGCAAAAGGTCACAAAGTTCAAGGGGGCCGAATACTTTCGCAAGGCACTGTATATATAAACTCATCAAAAAAAGAAACATCCCTATTTCAGGACACTGTATTTCAAAGATAATTCGTAAAAATCCAAATTACTTCACAGATCTTCATTGTGAAGGGTTTAAACACTGTTTCCCATGCTTGTTCAATGAACCATAAACAATTAATGAACATGCACATGTGGAACGGTCGTTAAGACACTAACAGCTTACAGACGGTAGGCAATTAAGGTCACAGTTATTAAAACTTAGGACTCTAAAGAGGCCTTTCTCTGACTCTGAAAAACACCAAAAGAAAGATGCGCAGGGTCCCTGCTCATCTGTGTGAACGTGCCTTAGGCATGCTGCAAGGAGGCATGAGGACTGCAGATGTGGCCAGGGCAATAATTTGCAATGTCCGTACTGTGAGACGCCTAAGACAGTGCTACAGGGCGACAGGATTCCGCAGGCGTCATTTTTTCTGTTTCAGTTGACTGTCTGTGAGTTGTTCACGTTTCTTGTTTTGTTCATTTGTTTATTAAATTAGGCACGGATCGTCCTCGCAGTGGCAGACCACTTGTAAGAATACCTGCACAGGATCAGTACATCCGAACACCACACCTGCAGGACAGGTACAGGATGGCAACGACAACTGCCAAAAATACACCAGGAACGCACAGTCACTCCATCAGTGCTCAGAATGTCCGCAATAGGCTGAGAGAGGCTGGACTGAGGGCTTGTAGGCCTGTTATAAGGCAGGTCCTCACCAGACATCACTGGCAACAACATTGCCTATGGGCACAAACCCACTGTCGCTGGACCAGACAGGACTGGCAAAAAGTGCTCTTCACTGACGAGTCGCGGTTTTATCTCACCAGGGGTGATGGTCGGATTCGCGTTTATCGTCGAAGGAATGAGAGTTACACCGAGGCCTGTTCTCTGGAGAGGGATTGATTTGGAGGTGGAGGGTCCGTCATGGTCTGGTGCGGTGTGTCACAGCATCATCGGACTGAGCTTGTAGTCATTGTGCGTTACAGGGAAGACATCCTCCTCCCTCATGTGGTACCCTTCCTGCAGGCTCATTCTGCCATGACCCTCCAGCATGACAATGCCACCAGCCATATTGCTCGTTCTGTGCATGATTTCCTGCAAGACAGGAATGTCCGTGTTCTGCCATGGCCAGCGAAGAGCCCGAATCTCAATCCCATTGAGCACGTCTGGGATCTGTTGGATCGGAGGGTGAGGGCTAGGGACATTCCCCCCAGAAATGTCTGGGAACTTGCAGGTGCCTTGGTGGAAGAGTGGGGTAACATCTGACAGCAAGAACTGGCAAATCTGGTGCAGTCCATGAGGAGGAGATGCACTGCAGTACTTGTGCAGCTGGTGGCCACACCAAATACTGACTGTTACTTTTGATTTTCGACCCACCCTTTGTTCAGGAACACATTATTCCATTTCTGTTAGTCACATGTCTTGTTCAGTTTATGTGTCAGTTGGTGAATCTTGTTATGTTCATACAAATATTTACACATCTTAAGTTTGCTGAATATAAATGCAGTTGACAGTTAGAGGACGTTTCTTTTTTGCTGAGTTTATATATTTTAAAAAATTAAGTTTTTGCAGTGGTGGCAAAAATTCAGCAGCGGTGAGTCAAGGAATCAAATCATTATGACAGATATGGTTGGAGTTCACTAACCAGCCAGAGCTGTCACGCCCTGGCCTTAGTTATCTTTGTTTTCTTTATTATTTTGGTTAGGTCAGGGTGGGACATGGGGGAATTATGTGTTTAGTCTAGTCTAGGGGTTTTGTATGTTTATGGGGCTGGGTCCTTTCTAGGTAGTTTGTATGTCTATGGTTGCCTAGATTGGTTCTCAATTAGAGGCAGCTGTCTAACGTTGTCTCTGATTGGGAACCATATTTAGGCAGCCATATTCTGTGGGTACTTTGTGGGTGGTTGTCTTCTGTCTTTGTGTCTATGCAACAGATAGGACTGTTTTCGCTTTTCACATTTGTTGTTTTGTATTTTGTAAGTGTTCTCGTTTATATGAGTGCTGAGAATGCTGTTCATCGACTACAGCTCAGCATTTAACACCATAGTACCCTCCAAACTCGTCATCAAGGGGTCTCGACCCCGCCCTGTGCAACTGGGTACTCGACTACCTGACGGGCCGCCCCCAGGTGATGAGGGTAGGTAACAACATCTCCACCCCGCTGAACCTCAACACTGGGGCCCCACAAGGGTGCGTTCTGAGCCCTCTCCTGTACTCCCTGTTCACCCACGACTCTGTGGCCACGCACACCTCCAACTCAATCATCAAGTTTGCGGACGACTCTACAGTGGTAGGATTGATTACCAACAACGACGAGACGGCCTACAGGGAGGAGGTGAGGGCCCTCGGAGTGTAGTGTCAGGAAAATAACCTCACACTCAACGTCAACAAAACTAAGGAGATGATTGTGGACTTCAGGAAACAGCAGAGGGAGCACCACCATATCCACATCGATGGGACAGTAGTGGAGAGGGTAGTAAGTTTTAAGTTCCTCGGCGTACACATCACAGACAAACTGAATTGGTCCACCCACACAGACAGCATTGTGAAGAAGGCGCAGCAGCGCCTCTTCAACCTCAGGAGGCTGAAGAAATTCGGCTTGTCACCAAAAACACTCACAAACTTCTACAGATGCACAATCGAGAGCATCCTGTCAGGCTGTATCACCGCCTGGTACGGCAACTGCTCCACCCACAACCGTAAGGCTCTCCAGAGGGTAGTGAGGTCTGCACAACGCATCACCGGGGGCAAACTACCTGCCCTCCAGGACACCTACACCACCCGAGGTTACAGGAAGGCCATAAAGATCATCAAGGACAACAACCACCCGAGCCACTGCCTGTTCACCCTGCTATCATCCAGAAGGCGAGGTCAGTACAGGTGCATCAAAGCTGGGACCGAGAGACTGAAAAACAGCTTCTATCTCAAGGCCATCAGACTGTTAAACAGCCACCACTAACATTGAGTGGCTGCTGCCAACACACTGACTCAACTCCAGCCACTTTAATAATGGGAATTGATGGAAATTGATGGAAAATATATCACTAGCCACTTTAAACAATGCTACTTAATATAATGTTTACATACCCTACATTATCCATCTCATATGTATATGTATATACTGTACTCTATCATCTACTGCATCTTTATGTAATACTTGTATCACTAGCCACTTTAAACTATGCCACTTTGTTTACATACCCTACATTACTCATCTCATATGTATATACTGTGCTCGATACCATCTACTGCATCTTGCCTATGCCGTTCTGTACCATCACTCATTCATATATCTTTATGTACATATTCTTTATCCCTTTACACTTGTGTGTGCATAAGATAGTTGTTTTGGAATTGTTAGGTTAGATTACTCGTTGGTTATTACTTACTGCATTGTCGGAACTAGAAGCACAAGCATTTCGCTACACTCGCATTAACATCTGCTAACCATGTGTATGTGACAAATAAATTAGATTTGATTTATCATCTATATTTAACATGTTGAACATTAACAACGCTGCATTTTGGTCCTCCTCTCCTTCAACGGAAGAAAACCGTTACAAGAGCACTTGCTTACCGGATAAACTATCTGCTTAAGTCTCATACACGCCTCCATTCTCCTGCCCCTTTCCAGCTTTGTCTGTGTTGTCTTCCCCTGTTTTGGGGTTGACTGTTAGCTTATCATTTTCTGCAGAAACACATGGAAGGAAAACATCAACTACAACATTTCTCATATGGCATAAAATGCTAATTAATAAGTTACTTTAGAATGCATCCTCCCTTGTACTTGATTGATGAATTAAGGTCACTAATTAGTAAAAAAAAAATCCCCTCACCTGGTTGTCTAGGTCTTCATTGAAAAACAAAAACGTGCAGATACTAAATGGTAAAAAATTATAAGGTCTTTTAATACTGTTTATGCATCGAATAGCTTTGATTAGTACTCTCTTATCTGTGACTGAGTTGGGCCTCTAAAGCTTAACGCTGGCAATTGATTTATGATGGCTTGGTGATAAAACCTACTTCCTGCATTCCATTGAATGCACTTCAGAAATGTTGATGTCTCATATTGCATTGGTACCGGTGTTAAGGAGTGTCAAACTGAGAAGACAACCCTGTATAAACATGAAGTAAATGAGCTAGAAACAGAAACCTGGCGCAATGTAAATCTTGCTGTCTGTTGCTTGAATGCAAAATGTACCTTTGCATAATTCTACACATCTCTTGTTTGTCATGAACATTCAGGAGGATGTACTTTGCTATAAAGATCTGATACGAAAATCTGCTCCCGGGATCTTGTAACAGCTTAGTCGTTGAAAACGCACATGGATTGATTGATGTGAGTAGCTATGATTTATAATGTTATATATGGATTCTGTGAAGATAACGTTTTGCATTGTATGACTGTCCAAAAAGGTCTGGGAAATATTCTCAGAAAAAGATTGGCATATATCCACTTTTGGTAAAGGTATCGGACTTGACTTACCTCTAACCAATACAACTATAAACGCTTATGGTATTTTCTCTCTCCTGGTAATACATTAAAAAAACTGCTCATAATCAATTAAATCACATTTTATTAGTCACATGCGCTGAATACAACAGGTAGGTACAGTGCAATGCTTACTTACGAGCCCCCAACCAACTGTGCAGTTTCAAATAAATATGAATAAGGGATTAAAGAGCAGCAGTATAATAACAATAGCAGGACTATATAGGGAGAGGTACCGATACAGAGTCAATGTGCAGGGTCACCGGTTAGTTGATGTAATATGTACATGTAGGTGGAGTTATTAAAGTGACTATGCATAGATTACAACAGAGAGTAGCAGTGTGGTAAAGAGTGGGTGGGGGGCACTGGAAATAGTCTGGGTAGCCATTTGATTAGGTGTTCAGGAGTCTTAAGTATTGGGGGTACAAGCTGTTTAGAAGCCTCTTGGACCTAGACTTGGTTCTCCGTTCTGTGCAGTAGCAGAGAGAACAGTCTATGACTAGGGTGGCTGGAGTGTTTGACAATTTTTAGGGCCTTCCTCAGACACCGCTTGGTATAGAGGTCCTGGATGGTAAGAATCTTGGCCCCAGTGATGTACTGGGCCGTATGTACTACCCTCTGTAGCACCTTATGGTTGGAGGCCGAGCAGTTGCCATGCCAAGCAGTAAAGCAACCAGATGCTCTCGATGGTGCAACTGAAAAACCTTTTGAGGATCTGAGGACCCATGCCAAATATTTTCAGTCTCCTGATAGGGAAAAGGGGCTGAACAGAACCAATGCAAAGAAAGTCAAAGCCCCCTCTGCTACCTTACCTGAAATCCCACCACTTACCTAACTTAGCACCACCTGGTGCGCTAACCAAAATACAGGGGGTGGTCCATCCAGGTCTTACCTAGTGTGCATAGACAGTAAATACTATGGGTTGTGTATGGCCGCAGGCCTCTTGCCTAAGCACTCCCTAGGTGCCTTCCCCTTCGGGAACATAAACAGAATAATACAAACAAATTCAATAATCATTCAATAATCAAACAAATTCAACAATACTGACTCAAATCTGGGTTTCTGATTGTACAGTGGGGCAAAAAAGTATTTAGTCAGCCACCAATTGTGCAAGTTCTCCCACTTAAAAAGATGAGAGAGGCCTGTAATTTTCATCATAGGTACACTTCAACTATGACAGACACAATGAGAAGAAAAAAATCCAGAAAATCACATTGTAGGATTTTTAATGAATTTATTTGCAAATTATGGTGGAAAAAAAGTATTTGGTCAATAACAAAAGTTTATCTCAATACTTTGTTATATACACTTTGTTGGCAATGACAGAGGTCAAACGTTTTCTGTAAGTCTTCACAAGGTTTTCACACACTGTTGCTGAGATTTTGACACATTCCTCCATGCAGATCTCCTCTAGAGCAGTGATATTTTGGGGCTGTTGCTGGGCAACACAGACTTTCAACTCCCTCCAAAGATTTTCTATGGGGTTGAGATCTGGAGACTGGCTAGGCCACTCCAGGACCTTGAACTGCTTCTTACGAAGCCACTCCTTCGTTGCCCGGGCGGTGTGTTTGGGATCATTGTCATGCTGAAAGACCTAGCCACGTTTCATCTTTAATGCCCTTGCTGATGGTAGGCTTTGTTACTTTGGTCACAGCTCTCTGCAGGTCATTCACTAGGTCCCCCCATGTGGTTCTGGGATTTTTGCTCACCGTTCTTGTGATCATTTTGACCCCACAGGGTGAGATCTTGCGTGGAGCCCCAGATCGATGGAGATTATCAGTGGTCTTGTATGTCTTCCATTTCCTAATAATTGCTCCGACAGTTGATTTCTTCAAACGAAGCTGCTTACCTATTGCAGATTCAGTCTTCCCAGCCTGGTGCAGGTCTACAATTTTGTTTCTGGTGTCCTTTGACAGCTCTTTGGTCTTGGCCATAGTGGAGTTTGGAGTGTGACTGTTTGAGGTTGTGGATAGGTGTCTTTTATACTGATAACAAGTTCAAACAGGTGCCATTAATACAGGTAACGAGTGGAAGACAGAGGAGACTCTCAAAGAAGAAGTTACAGGTCTGTGAGAGCCAGAAATCTTGCTTGTTTGTAGGTGACCAAATATTTATTTTCCACCAGAATTTGCAAATAAATTCATTAAAAATCCTACAATGTGATTTCCTGGATTTTTTTCTCTAATTTTGTCTGTCATAGTTGAAGTGTACCTATCATGAAAATTACAGGCCTCTCTCATCTTTTTTTAAGTGGGAGAACATGCACAATTGGTGGCTGACTAAATACTTTTTTGCCCCAATGTAATTCCAATATTGACATGGTTTTCTTGGCTACATACAGCAGCAAGTGTTTGTTTTAAGATGTAAACTGAACGATTTAGCGTCTTTCTCAGTTCAAATCGAAATACTTATTTATTCAACATGAATAGCAAGGCGATTGAGGTAATACGCGTTTTTGTGTTGCCTAATAGCCTGCTAGAATAGGCTACTGAAAACGATGTCGTAATTTCAATCACTGAATCAAATATTAATAATATGTATTTGAACTGAATATATGCTTGTCAACAACAGACAGTGTTTGTTTTATTACCTGTAGCCTAATCTGACGGGTTGTTACCTAAATCTAATGTTTTCTATAAACAGCTGATCAGGCAATAGAACTGTGAACATGATCACAATTGATTACTTCCAATTGAATGATTGTTTTCAGTATGCTGATGGTAATGTCATTAGTGGTTTGAATACACTAATAATTCAATGTTTTAGTTGACAGGTGAAAGAGAGTGGTGCGCTGGGCTCGAGCGGGATGTAAGGGATGCATGTGGGATATTTGGAGCAGAGGTATGAATAGTTGAATGGGAGATGTTTGACAATTTCTAATTATTATTACTCAATTTCATAGTTTGGGTAACACCAGTGATTTAAGCAGGAATGTAATGTCATCTAAAATGATAATTGGTTTCCATTACGTGGAACAGTGTCTGAGATTGAAGTAAATGTTTTAGGTTCGAATATTAAGCTCATGAGACGGCACCAACTTTTTGAGGACCCTAGATTTGTTAAACAACAGGTTTTATACGTTCACTAAATCAATGCAACAGGTCAAAATGATAAGGTTACCGGAAAGTGGCTCTGGGATTGTTTACTTTAGAAGGTGTCTATTCCGCTTACTGGGAAACTGTATCATCTGATGTGTCTGAAGTATAATTCTGGATACGCATGGTTTTATCAAGGCTTCCTTCCCAAGATGCAACATTTTTTGGATATAGCATAGTGACACAAAGTACATGTTTATTTTTTTCAGGACTGATGGAATGTCCATCCCCCAGTTGTCTGTGTTTACCAAGGATTTTTTATCTCTCCATTTAAGATATGTTTCTTGAGGCAGGTGCCTTGGGAGAGAGTTACTGAAATTCCCACACCTCCATTTCCCTCTCCTTTTTCAGCTGTGTTCAGGTCGGCCCCCGGGCCTCCGACATTTTTGGAATTGCCGCAATCGCCGCCTCCGCCGCAATCGCCGCCTCCTCCGCAAGTGTCACCTCCTCTGCAATCGCCGCATCTGCAATCGCTGCCATCGCCGCCGCCATCGCCGCCATCGCCGCCTCCACAATTGCCACCACCGCCGCCTCCAATGCAATCGTCACTGCCGCCTCCGCCTCCACAATCGCCGCCTCCACAATCGCCGCCTCCACAATCGCCACCGCCGCCGGTCCGCCGCCTCCACAAATGCCGCTGCAGCCGGTCCACCGCCTCCACAAACTCCGCCACAGCCGGTTCGCCGCCTCCACAAATGCCGCCGCAGCCGGTCCGCCGCCGGCCCCTGTACTGCCGTCCCTTTCAGGCTCACCGTCGCGCCCTGAGGAAACAGTATACTACAATATACTACAGCCTCTGCTGAACCACCAGTGTTTCACAGACATCAACATTTGTTCCCAGCAAAAAGAGTAGAGAAAGTTCCTTGAAGTTAATCTAAGTATTTGCCCTTTAATTTTGCGTAAGGTTATGAGACCTTGGAAATGTTCTGGATTTACTGCTGTGTGAGTAAAGGTCTCTAGTTCAATTAAAACTAATTTCTGGTGATGCCATTAGGGGAACAGTAACCTCTGCAGAAACACACACAGAAGGAAAACATCAATAACAGCCTCTCTCCTACTGCAAAAACACACTGCTTCAACCTACAATATTTAACTTTTTGGGCAACCCAAACAAATTCACATAGAATATAGATCTTCCATTCCCATTGAAAGCAAGTCTAAGAAATGGTAGATCTGTTCTACGTGTGCTATTTATATGCTTCCCGTTTCAGTTTTGTACACCAGCTTCAAACACTAACTGAATATACAATATTTTTGGATATGGAAAATATATTTCACAGCGGTTTAGATGGTACAACTATCCTCTACACCAGGTTTTCCCAAACCCCCAGGGTTACGCGCAATGCCGTCGGGGGTACGCCACATAAAAATGTGATTCACAGTCCATGTATATTTTCCAACGGGGCTATACATTTGGATGAGTTTTTTCTCTCGTGGGGATTCCACTAACGGTCCACATGTAGCCAAACGTAGCTGTTGTTCATTCCGTTTGCTGGAAAATGTATAAATGTTTTTTTTTAAAGGCCCGCGTCCATTGATACACATACCAGCTCTACTGGTAGTACTGCTACTACCAGCAATAATACACCTGCACCTGTCGACAACAAGTTCCAGCTAGCATGGATACTGACAGTTATGAATCTGATGCAGACAAAGAGCTACTGCCCCCTTACCCGGGAAAGCACCAAACAACAGACAGGGATGTTGGACCATCGAAGAGGTGCAAATATGATGAGAACTGCATTGATTTGGGGTTCACTTATTTTGGGAGAAGTGCCTTTCCTCAGCCACAGTGTGTTATATGTGCAAAAGTACTATCTCACAACTGGATGAAACCTTCACTCTTGCTCAGACATTTAGAAACAAAACATGCCAATTTGAAAAATAAGCCACAGGAGTTTTGAGCGAGAATAAAGATGATTTTCAAGTAGTAAGACATGTATAAAAGCAACAGATACTATTAATAAGAAGGGGCTAGAAGCATCTTATATGATGAGCTACCGAGTGGCCAGGACGGATAAGCCCCATACTATTGTGGGGGACTTAATTATTTCTGCTGCCGCGGATATGGATAGAACAATGCTGGGGGAAAAGGCCAAAAAAACATACAGACAATGCCTTCATCAAACAACACTGTTTCACGACGTATCAGTGACATGGCAGGAGATGTTTTGAAACAATTACTGCTTTGCATAAAAGCCAGTTAATTATATGCGTTACAGCTGATTCCAAGATGGCGTAGCAGTCAGACGTGTGTTTTGTCTTGTCCCGTCCTGTCCCATGTAAATATAGTTTTTTTCCCCCTTTGTATATATCTTAATCTCACTTTCCATCTACGGACTGAATATACTCTCTTGCAACCCGCCTCACCCAAATGTGGTACGTATCTGCTATGTTTATACTTTAGAACCGGAACCCCCTTCAGCAACTAGCCAGCTAACTAACTACGAGCTAGTAGTCAGTTAGCCACTTCAGCCTTAACTTGGACACCAGCCAGCCTCAGCTCAGTCAAAACCTGCCAGTCTACACAGCGCAATATCAATCCAGAGTATATCGTACTGCTTTTTCTCGACCACATCTCCGGATTCCTACCGCAAACTCTGAACCTTTGCACCGGATCATCGCTGCTAGCTAGCTGCAATCCGAGTGGCTACTCCTGGCTAACGTCTCTGTCCCGAAGCAAGCACCAGTTAGCCTTGAGCTAGCCTCAAACTAGGAGTAGCTAGGAGGTCCACAATACCTCTTTTGCCAATTGGCCTGGACCCTTTACTGCCTGACATGGAGCCCCGCCAATCCATCACAACTGGCCTGCCGAAGTAATTGTCCGAGGTGGTTTCAACAGGCTCTTCCGTTGTGACGTCGCCTGAAGCCCATGCTTGCCCCGGCCCGCTAGCTGTCTGAATCGCCGTGTCTCCAGCTTCCCTAGCGTAGTAGCGACTACTGAATCGGTTCCCTGACTCATCTATTGCTACTCATTGGACCATATGATCACTCGGCTACACATGCCTCTCCTTAATGTCAATATGCCTTGTCTTTTGCTGTTTTGGTTAGTTTTTGTCTTTGTTTAATTTGGGTCAAACTTTTCGGGTAGCCTTCCACAAGCTTCCCACAATAAGTTTGGTGAATTCTGGCCATTTCCTCCTGACAGAAATGGCCAGTGTAATGGAGTCAGGTTTGTAGGCCTTCTTGCTCGCACGCGCTTTTTCAGTTCTGCCCACAAATTTTCTATAGGATTGAGGTTAGGGATTTGTGATGGCCATTCCAATACCTTGACTTTGTTGTCCTTAAGCCATTTTGCCACAACTTTGGAAGTATGCTTGGGCTCATTGTCCATTTGGAAGACCCATTTGCAACCAAGCTTTAACTTAACTAATGTTTTGAGGTGTTGCTAAATTATACCCACATAATTTTACTTTCCTTTCCTCATGATGCCATCTATTTTGTGAAGTGCACCAGTCCCTCCTGCAGCAAAACACCCCCACAACATGATGCCGCCACCCCCATGCTTCATGGTTGAGATGGTGTTCTTCGGATTGCAAGCCTCCCCCTTTTTCCCCCAAACATAATGATGGTCATTATGGCCAAACAGTTCTATATTTGTTTCATCAGACCAAGGACATAACTCCAAAAAGCATGATCTTTGTCCCCATGTGCAGTTGCAAACCGTAGTCTGGCTTTTTTATGGCGGTTTTGAAGCAGTGGCTTCTTCTATTGCTGAGCGGCCTTTCAGGTTATGTCGATATAGGACTCGTTTTATTGTGGATATAGATACTTTTGTACCTGTTTCCTCCAGGATTTTCACAAGGTCCTCTGCTATTGTTCTGGGTTTGATTTGCACTTTTCGCACCAAAGTACGTTCATCTCTAGGAGACAGAACCCGTCTCCTTCCTGAGCGGTATGATTGCTGCGTGGTCCCATGTTGTGTATACTTGCGTACTATTGCAACTTTGGGTCTTTGGGCAAATGGGTCTTTCAAATGGACAATGACCCCAAGCATACTTCCAAAGTTGTGGCAAAATGGTCTAAGAACAATAAAGTCAAGGTATTGGAGTGGCCATCACAAATCCCTGACCTCAATCCTATAGAAAATGTGTGGGCAGAAGTGAAAAAGCATGTGCAAGCAAGGAGGCCTACAAACCCGATTCAGTTACACCAGCTCTGTCAGGAGGAATGGGCCAAAATTCATCCAACTTATTGTGGGAAGCTTGTGGAAGGCTCCCCAAAACATTTGACCCAAGTTAAACAATTTAAAGGCAATGCTACAAAATACTAATTGAGTGTATGTAAACTTCGTCGTTTAGCAAAGAGTCTGAATACTTTTGTAAATAAGGTATTTCTGTTATTTTATTTTGAATACATTTGCAAGTAAATCGAAAAGCCTGTTTTTGTTTTTGTCATTAAGGGCTATTGTGTGTAGATATATTTTTCATTTTATCCATTTTAGAATAAGACTGTAACATAACTAAATGTAGAATTGTAAAGGGGTCTGAATACTTTATGAATGCACTGTATGTAAATATAGTTGCAGCACTTGAATAATGTTGTGTTTGTATTACGTTGGGGACC
The DNA here is from genome assembly GCF_036934945.1 of Oncorhynchus masou masou. NCBI lineage: Eukaryota > Metazoa > Chordata > Actinopteri > Salmoniformes > Salmonidae > Oncorhynchus > Oncorhynchus masou. Next base: position 79,861,998 of record NC_088217.1, on the reverse strand, counting down.
CCGTTAGCAGGTTGAATATGGAGCAGAGTCAAGTTCGGGTAAAACTTAACACAAATTCCACCATTATTAATATTTTCATTCAAATAGTTCTCTGTTTCCAAATGTAAATGATTTAATTGTGAAGCAGTGAATATGAAGAATAGAGACAGGAAGAGACAGAATCATCCTACCTTTCTTTTTCTTCCACACCAACATTCCTGAGGAGTAAAGAAATATGTATTTTATTTTCCAAGTTGATCCATGTTTCTATAGCTAGTATTCACTATATCAGAGTGAGAAATACCTCTCAAAGTACAAGTCTGCATTAACCATTCTGTCAGCTGTTGAGTATGACTTCACCCACATTTACATGCTTAAGCTGCAATAAAAATACATCATTTATGAAAGCACCAATAAACAACACGCATACAGTACCTGAACAAGGCCGACTTCAAATCAATGTGAAAGTAACAGGTGCAGTAAACAGCTGACGACGAATGCAAACTATGCTAGATAAATCCTGCACATCAAATCAAATGTTAATGGTCGCATACACTTGGATAGCAGATGTTAATGTGAGTGTAGCGAAATGTTTGTATAATTTTGTTTAATGTTGTAACAAAGTAAGAAATAATACATAAACATGCATTAACACATGCACTGAAATAAATGGCAGACATCAAAAGACTTACTTAGGCCTACAATCGAGAAGGACACATGAAGACAAAAGCTCAAAGAATGACGAAAATCCCAAAATATACACATGCCTTTTTAAAGGGAGCTAAGGCTGTGTCCGTGATTCAGCACCGCTGAATGGACAGCTCCTCTGTACAGGTAGGCATAGTGGAGCTCAGTGGTGTGGTGCTGAATGGACAGCTCCTCTGTACAGGTAGGCATAGTGGAGCTCAGTGGTGTGGTGCTGAATGGACAGCTCCTCTGTACAGGTAGGCATAGTGGAGCTCAGTGGTGTGGTGCTGAATGGACAGCTCCTCTGTACAGGTAGGCATAGTGGAGCTCAGTGGTGTGGTGCTGAATGGACAGCTCCTCTGTACAGGTAGGCATAGTGGAGCTCAGTGGTGTGGTGCTGAATGGACAGCTCCTCTGTACAGGTAGGCATAGTGGAGCTAGTGGTGTGGTTGCTGAATGGACAGCTCCTCTGTACAGGTAGGCATAGTGGAGCTCAGTGGTGTGGTGCTGAATGGACAGCTCCTCTGTACAGGTAGGCATAGTGGAGCTCAGTGGTGTGGTGCTGAATGGACAGCTCCTCTGTACAGGTAGGCATAGTGGAGCTCAGTGGTGTGGTGCTGAATGGACAGCTCCTCTGTACAGGTAGGCATAGTGGAGCTCAGTGGTGTGGTGCTGAATGGACAATGCCTCTGTCTAGTAGACAGCTACATTATTCTTCAGTTTTTGGGCAGATTTTAGGGCACAGTTAGGTAGCCTACAATGCGTATATGAAAATGATAACTGGCATGCAGAACTTTATAAATTGTAGGATCAATTGTAAGTTGGCACACAAGATGGTTTCTGACCCCCAAGAAGGTTTCCGACCCCCTAGGCTACAGCCACCCTTATGGTACGACGCATACAGTGTAGGCCTGTAATGACATCCCACCAACTGCCTTTTTTAGTTTTTAGGGGGTAAAACAGCTTTAATATTGCAGATAGATTGTATCTTCCATCAATGTAATTGTCTGCATCATTTCCATATTTTTTTGTAAATATACACTACCGGTCAAAAGTTTTAGATAACCTACTCATTCAAGGGTTTTTCTTTATTTTTTACTATTTTCTACATTGTAGAATAATAGTGAAGACATCAAACCTATGAAATAACACATATATTTGAGATTCTTCAAAGTAGACACCTTTTGAATTTGATGACAGCTTTGCACAATCTTGGCATTCTCTCAACCAGCTTCACATGGATAGCTTTTCCAACAGTCTTGAAGGAGTTCCCACGTATACTGAGCACTTGTTGGCTGCTTTTCCTTCACTCTGCGGTCCAACTCATCCCAAACCATCTCAATTGGGTTGAGGTCGGGTGATAGTGGAGGCCAGGTCATGTCATGCAGCAGTCCGTCACTCTCCGTCTTGGTAAAATAGCACATAAACAGCCTGGAGGTGTGTTGGGTCATTGTCCTGTTGGAAAACCAGATATGATGGCGTATGATGGCGTAGCAGAATGTTGTGGTACCTATGCTGGTTAAGTGTGCCTTGAATTCTGCTGAGTTCTAAACTTGAGATATTGTTAATTATCAGGTATCCTATTGGAATATTGAGTGCTATAGTCTAGGGTCTAGACCAGAAGTTAATGGTTATCTGTAGGAGGAATGAATATGGTGGAGGCAATTAAGCTTGGAATGTATTGAGTAAAGGAAGGGCAATCACATGAGGCAGGCACTGATAAGGATGGAGAGATGTGGTTTAGTGAGGAAGGGGGCCGAGGTCAGACCAGGTCATATTAAGGGAGAAGGAACAGTTTATGGCTGCATCACTTAATTTCCTGCCTAGCAATAAAGATGTCATGTTTAGAGAGAAGGAGGACGTCACCCAAATTGGGGTTTATATACTACCACTGGTGGAACCATGTCTTTGTCTTATGCAGCTGTATGACCCAGTGGCTGAATACACTTGGTTTGAGCTTTATGAAGCGTCCGTGAGTTTATTACTAGGTTCATTTAGAACCTAACAGTTGGCGCTGCGAGCAGGGTTCACCACGATTTATAGTCGAACTAGAGATTCCGAATCAGTGAAACAGGAGCCAGCACCAAGAACAAGGTAGGCACAGTTCCTACACCTGTTACCACTCATTCTGACATGTTGGGGAGATGAGAGTCGTAGGCTGAACCAATCATAAGATACGAACCTAGAATGCCTGAGCTTATTCTGTAGTCCCATTGTATTACCACCAGTTGTAGATTCATGGTATATGGTAAGTCCCGGAAGGTAAGCCCGAGCAGGTTGGTACCTGTAGAGGTAGAATGCTGTAGCGGTAGAACAAGTCCATGCTAGGTAAAGCTCCACCTTATCTCAGGTCACTGGTCACGATAGCAACACCCATCCGTAGCATGCGCTCCAGCAGGTGTATCTCACTGATCATCCCTAAAGCCAACACCTCATTTGGCCGCCTTTCGTTCCAATACTCTGCTGCCTGTGACTGGAACGAATTGCAAAAATCCCTGAAGTTGGAGACTTTTATCTCCCTCACCAACTTCAAACATCTGCTATCTGAGCAGCTAACCGATCGCTGCAGCTGTACATAGTTTATTGGTAAATAGCCCACCCATTTTCACCTACCTCATCCCCATACTGTTTTTATTTATTTACTTTTCTGCTCTTTTGCACACCAATATCTCTACCTGTACATGGCCATCTGATCATTTATCACTCCAGTGTTAATCTGCAAAATTGTAATTATTCGCCTACCTCCTCATGCCTTTTGCACACATTGTATATAGACTCCCCTTTTTTTCTACTGTGTTATTGACTTGTTAATTGTTTACTCCATGTGTAACTCTGTGTTGTCTGTTCACACTGCTATGCTTTATCTTGGCCAGGTCGCAGTTGCAAATGAGAACTTGTTCTCAACTAGCCTACCTGGTTAAATAAAGGTGAAATAAAAAATAAAAACATAAAGTCCTAGGGGGTAAGTCCCGAGTGGGGTTGGTTCCCTACTAGACCCATAAAGGGAGGGTGAAAGCCCAGCCGCGGTGGCCATAGTGTGTGTGTATGGATAAAATGTCATGCTTGTGTACTAGTACGGCAGATTGTAGAGAAGTAGTCCATGGACAAGGACAGCAGGAGGGAATGTGGATGATGATAAGAACTTATCCTATCATTTCTGAAAGAAAGCCACATTCATAGTCAAAAGAAAAGCAATAAGATATTCAAATGCTGTTTGATTTGTGTGTATTAGCAGTAGCAATAAGGAAAGAGGTTGGTTTTTGCCCTATTGGGAGGGGGAATCGTGACAGAGTATGTGGCAATAGGAAGACAACTGTGAATGATTTTGGTAATGTGTGTTATCAACAGCAGTGATATTTGAGGCGTAATACTGGAATAAGACATAAGGTCTGTTATGCACTTGAGTGAAGACCCAAAGCGGTTTAAACAGAAAACAGGAATGGCATAGATCCTCTTCCGACGTTGACAATGGCACAATAGACTACCCGCAGAGAGGGCGACAAATGAAACATAAAGTCCCTCTGATGAATAGCAGGTTAGCGGCGACAGGCTGCAGGTCGCTCTGGGTCGGTGCGGGTCACAGAGGAACGGTGGTACCTGATCACACGTAGCATCAGATGAACTGGACACAGTGCAAACGAAAGACAGTTAGAAGTGTACAGGATGCACCTGCCAGGCAGACTCCGACAGGATAGGACAAGGAGGAAGCAAACGAGACGATAGCTTGCTTCTGGCATGAGAAACACAAACGAGAATCTGACACCGAAAGTAGCAGGAACAGAGAGAGAAATAGAGACCTAATCAGAGGGAAAAAAGGGAACAGGTGGGGAAAGGGTGAACGAGGTAGTTAGGGGAGATGAGGAACAGCTGGAGAATGAGAGAAAGAGAAGGTAACCTAATAAGACCAGCAGAGAGAGACAGAGTGAAGAGAAAGGACAGGAACAGACATAATAAGACATGACAGTACCCCCCCCCCCCCACTCACCGAGCGCCTCCTGGCGCACTCGAGGAGGAAACCTAGCGGCAACGGAGGAAATCATCGATCAGCGAACGGTCCAGCACGTCCCGAGAGGGAACCCAACTCCTCTCCTCAGGACCGTACCCCTCCCAATCCACTAGGTACTGATGACCACGGCCCCGAGGGCGCATGTCCAAAATCTTAAGGACTCTGTAGATAGGTGCGCCCTCCACAAGGATGGGGGGGGGGGGACGAGCGGGGGCGCGAAGAACGGGCTTAACACAGGAGACATGGAAGACCGGGTGGACGCGACGAAGATATCGCGGGAGAAGAAGTCGCACTGCGACAGGATTAATGACTTGAGAAATACGGAACGGACCAATGAACCGCGGGGTCAACTTGCGAGAAGCTGTCTTAAGGGGAAGGTTCTGAGTGGAGAGCCATACTCTCTGACCGCAACAATATCTAGGACTCTTGGTTCTACGCTTATTAGCGGCTCTCACAGTCTGCGCCCTATAACGGCAAAGTGCCGACCTGACCCCTTCCAGGTGCGCTCACAACGCTGGACAAAAGCCTGAGCGGAGGGGACGCAGGACTCGGCGAGCTGAGATGAGAACAGCGGAGGTTGGTACCCGAGGCTACTCTGAAAAGGAGATAGACCGGTCGCAGACGAAGGAAGCGAGTTGTGGGCGTACTCTGCCCAGGGGAGCTGTTCTGACCAAGACGCAGGGTTACGAAAAGAAAGGCTGCGTAAGATGCGACCAACAGTCTGATTGGCCCGTTCGGCTTGACCGTTAGACTGGGGATGGAAGCCGGACGAGAGACTGACGGAAGCCCCAATCAAACGGCAAAACTCCCTCCAAAATTGAGACGTGAACTGCGGGCCTCTGTCCGAAACGACGTCTGACGGAAGGCCATGAATTCGGAAAACATTCTCAATGATGATCTGTGCCGTCTCCTTAGCAGAAGGGAGCTTAGCGAGAGGAATAAAATGAGCCGCCTTAGAGAATCTATCGACAACAGTAAGAATAACTGTCTTCCCCGCTGACGAAGGCAGTCCGGTGATAAAATCTAAGGCGATGTGAGACCACGGTTGAGAGGGAATGGGAAGCGGTCTGAGACGGCCGGCTGGAGGAGAGTTTCCGGATTTAGTCTGCGCGCAGACCGAACAAGCAGGGACAAAACGACGCGTGTCACGTTCCCGAGTGGGCCACCAGAAACGCTGGCGAATGGAAGCGAGCGTACCCCGAACGCCGGGGTGGCCGGCTAACTTGGCAGAGTGGGCCCACTGAAGAACGGCCAGACGAGTAGGAACGGGAACGAACAGAAGGTTCCTAGGACAAGCTCGCGGCGACGGAGTGTGAGTGAGTGCTTGCTTTACCTGCCTCTCAATTCCCCAGACAGTCAACCCGACAACACGCCCCTCAGGGAGAATCCCCTCGGGGTCGGTGGAGACTTCAGAAGAACTGAAGAGACGAGATAAAGCATCAGGCTTGGTGTTCTTTGAGCCCGGACGATAAGAAATAACGAACTCGAAACGAGCGAAAAACAGAGCCCAACGAGCCTGACGCGCATTAAGTCGTTTGGCTGAACGGATGTACTCAAGGTTCCTATGGTCAGTCCAAACGACAAAAGGAACGGTCGCCCCTCCAACCACTGTCGCCATTCGCCTAGGGCTAAGCGGATGGCGAGCAGTTCGTGATTACCAACATCATAGTTACATTCCGACGGCGATAAGCGATGAGAAAAACGCGCAAGGGTGGACCTTGCCGTCAGAGAGGGAGCGCTGAGAAAGAATGGCTCCCACGCCCACCTCTGACGCGTCAACCTCAACAACGAACTGTCTAGAGATGTCAGGTGTAACAAGAATAGGTGCGGATGTAAAACGATTCTTGAGAAGATCAAAAGCTCCCTGGGCGGAAACGGACCACTTAAAGCACGTCTTGACAGAAGTAAGGGCTGTGAGGGGAGCTGCCACCTGACCGAAATTACGGATGAAACGACGATAGAAATTCGCGAAGCCAAGAAAGCGCTGCAGCTCGACGCGTGACTTAGGAACGGGCCAATCAATGACAGCCTGGACCTTAGCGGGATCCATCTTAATGCCCTCAGCGGAAATAACGGAACCGAGAAAAGGGACAGAGGAGGCATGAAAAGTGCACTTCTCAGCCTTCACATAAAGACAGTTCTCTAAAAGGCGCTGGAGGACGCGTCGAACGTGCTGAACATGAATCGGGAGAGACGGTGAAAAAATCAGGATATCGTCCATGTAAACGAAAACAAAAATGTTCAGCATGTCTCTCAGGACGTCGTTAACTAGTGCCTGAAAGACAGCTGGAGCGTTAACGAGGCCGAAAGGAAGAACCCGGTATTCAAAGTGCCCTAACGGAGTGTTAAACGCCGTCTTCCACTCGTCCCCCTCCCTGATGCGCACGAGATGGTAAGCGTTACGAAGGTCCAACTTAGTGAAAAACCTGGCTCCCTGCAGGATCTCGAAGGCTGAAGACATAAGAGGAAGCGGATAACGATTCTTAACTGTTATGTCATTCAGCCCTCGATAATCCACGCAGGGGCGCAGGGACCCGTCCTTCTTCTGAACAAAAAAAAACCCCGCTCCGGCGGGAGAGGAGGAGGAGACTATGGTACCGGCGTCGAGCGATACAGACAAATAATCCTCGAGAGCCTTACGTTCGGGAGCCGACAGAGAGTATAGTCTACCCCGGGGGGGGAGTAGTTCCCGGAAGGAGATCAATACTACAGTCATACGACCGGTGTGGAGGAAGAGAAGTGGCCTTGGAACGACTGAACACCGTGCGCAGATCGTGATACTCCTCCGGCACCCCTGTCAAATCACCAGGCTCCTCCTGTGAAGAAGAGACAGAGGAAACAGGAGGGATAGCAGACATTAAACAGGTCACATGACAAGAGACGTTCCAGGATAGGATAGTATTACTAGACCAATTAATAGAAGGGTTATGGCGAACTAGCCAGGGATGGCCCAAAACAACAGGTGTAAAAGGTGAACGAAAAATTAAAAAAGAAATGGTTTCGCTATGATTACCAGAGACAGTGAGGGTTAAAGGCAGCGTTTCACGCTGAATCTTGGGGAGAGAACTACCATCTAAAGCGAACAAGGCCGTGGGATCCCTTAACTGTCTGAGAGGAATGTCATGTTCCCGAGCCCAGGTCTCGTCCATAAAACAGCCCTCCGCCCCAGAGTCTATCAAGGCACTGCAAGAAGCAGATGAACCGGTCCAGCGGAGATGGACCGGAAAGGTAGTGCAGGATCTTGAAGGAGAGACCTGAGTAGTTGCGCTCACCAGTAGCCCTCCTCTTACTGATGAGCTCTGGCTTTTACTGGGCATGAAGTGACAAAATGACCAGCGGAGCCGCAGTAGAGACAGAGGCGGTTGGTGATTCTCCGTTCCTTCTCCTTAGCCGAGATGCGGATACCCCCCAGCTGCATAGGCTGTGCTCCTGGAGTAAGTGTTGGGCTGGAGAGAAAACACCACATCACACTGAGTGAGGAATGAGCGGCATTCAGTGGGCTCCCCAGAGTAACACGGCGGGTTATTGATTCTGGGCTCCGGAGACTCGGAAACCCTGGAAGTGGGCGGTGGATCGAGGTGGAGATGGTGAATCTGTCTCGTGAGGTCGGAGACTTGGGCGGCCAGGGTCTCAACGGCATGTCAAGCAGCAGACAATTCCTCCTCGTGTCTGCCTAGCATCGCTCCCTGGATCTCGACGGCTGAGTGAAAAGGATCCGGAGTCGCTGGGTCCTTTTTTGGTCAGATTCTTCTGTTATGCACTTGAGTGAAGACCCAAAAGCGGTTTAACAGAAACAGAGTGACATGACAAGGTCACCTGTATTCTCCAGTAATACATTTGCAGACGCTATTGGATTGGTTCAAATACAAGGTATTAAGTACCATGACCAATTAATAGGCACAAATACCATAACTATTCTCGGGGAAGTGGTTAGCGCTACCTTGGAAAATAGTTAATAAAAGGCGTGTATTAGAGCCGGGAGTGAAGAAGATCTACACACCCTGGACACCATCAGGAGAGATTTCAGAATAATAACTATTGAAATGGCGACAGACGGCCCCGATTCTCCCTGTAAAGTGGGGCGAGAGGAAGAGAAGTTTAATAAATCCATAGAGGTGTTGAAAGAGGCGCACAAGCATTCTACCAATTCTCGAATATCGGAAACATTTTGCAAAATTGTTAAAATTAGTCAGCATTTCCCTGCTAACGGAAAATTCCAATCAAATAAAGAGGGGATAGTCGACAAGCATTCTCATTGGGATTTAATAGTACAAGCAGCATTGAGAGTGGAAGCTAATTCAGTTTACTCCGCAGATGTACAAGTGGTTAACGCTGCCACAGTGGAAGTCACTAACAGTGGTCTCAATGGCCAAGGTAGGACAAAGAAACAGAGGAAAGGGTAGCGAACCTGTGCTAAGGCACCCGGGGATAGCTCCCTGTTTTAGATGTGTGGCGATCGGTCATTGGAAGAACGAGAGTAAGGAATCTGATTAGGTTATTCCATACTGGGCACGGTCCAAATTGATGCCTCCTTGTGACACATTATGAATGAAGACTGTGACCTATGGCAGGTGGTGCATCTAACCCCTTGTCTTGACTGTAACAGTAGCCTGAACACTACTGTAAAAACAGGTAGAACAGGTATCCCCTTCAGGGGGTATAGCTCACTGTTGTTGGTGCTGTTATGTCAATCTGTGCTTCAGAACTATGTACATGTGCAGTGCTCTGTTACTATAGATGTGCTGTTCTTACCTGTTATGACGGCAGCAAGCACTAATATGACAACACCAACAACAATATGGAATATGAATATGGTATTGGAAGGCTCTGAAATGAAAACACATTTTGTATTGATACTTTGACAGGAGTTGATCGGGAATTCAACAGTGCAGCACTCAAAATGTCCTACAACACTAACAGTGTTACTGACATATCAATACATAAGACTGTAACACACTTATGAGTGTCCACTCACCTGGACCAAACACCTCTCCAACTGGCTCACTGACTTCCCCACTAACAGTGTTGTTCAGCTTGCAGATGTACTTGTAACTGTTGGTTGAATTGCCAGTGTGGCTTTTAGAAACAATCAGCAGTTTTCCTCCAACAACCCACGGCCCCTCTCTCTCTTTCCAGCTGTAGGTGACTGGTTCAGCATCAGTGGTGTTGCCCTCACAGGTCAGAGTGCAGGAGATTTGCTTGGCGTTACAGGAAGAAGTGATTGTGGGTTTGGGTACTGCCTCTGTAAATAGAGGAAAGAAACAGGAATCATGTGGGAAAATGCTTGTGAGGCACTGAATAACCTGCTGTTTCTAAACAACCACGCACACATACACACGTACATCTGTGGCGACCCGTATTCAGGGCAGGTGGGGCAGAGCCCCACATGTTTTGAGCCCCACACTTTAAGCAAAATAAAAATATATTGGGGAGGGGGGGCCTTCCTGTTTTGCATGCTATTTGGGCATTAATACGTGTCACATATCAGTTTGCAAACAATGTTTAAAAAATATGTATATATAATTGAGTTAATAAAGCCGCACACAAACATGGTCTCTTTTCTATTTTCTTGCGTAAGGCAGCTCAGTGTTTTCTGTGGTGGTGGTTCGAGCCAGCAGTGGATGGCCCAGTGTTCTGTCACTCATGGGGACACCATGTCATTGCCAGGTTTATGTCCTTAGTAAAGGTAGACATCCGAAATGTCAGCCCTTTGGGTCCTGCCATAGAGTTATATTACAAGTGCCCTTCCAAGAAGGCTCAAGGTCATTGGCCACAGACAAAATGACATCAAATCACGTTATATGTATCATATCTTTGATTGGACTGATTATGTCAACATCATACTTTCAAAGTCTTACCTAGCAGTCATCATCATGAATCAAGTCGACAATCTACTGGCAAATCATTTTCAATCCTTGTCATATGAAGAGAAATAATGAAGAGAAATGATAGATAAAACGTATGGGTTCTCATCGGCCATTGGACATAAAGATTGAACAACAAGTTGGAAATCGCAAATTAAACAAGGAGTGGTATGGAAGCAATCACTGGCTAACTGCAGCATTGCAAAGCAACCACTAGCCTGCTATTCAATGGAGTGGCTGTGTGGTCCCACCATAAATCCAGAGAATACCAGACTTTGATGACAAAGTTTGATGACAAAATTTGCCCACAAATGACCTGTTTAAGTGAGCACATCACAAGGTGAGTCCAAAAATGTATTGTATGCTGCTGTATAAATGATGTAATATGCAGGGAGATATGTTACTGTAGCTAAGAAAGTAATACTAAGTGTATGTTGTGTAGTAAGCTGTTAGGAGCCCATATGCTGATAATAATTTGGTCTATTTTCACCGAAGTGGTATTGTAAACACATAACTCGTTCCCCGGTGTGTGTTTGTTCGGCTACTGTTTGGTACAGATTTGACAGTGCTACTGATAGTAGTTGTGCCACGTGCATATTCAGGACACCAACATTCTAAAATAGAATTGTGTTATTTGACGTGTCAAATTAAAAGCTTATTTAACGCGTCAAATAGTGTTATCTGACATTTATCTTTTTTGACACGCAAATGGCGTTCAATGTGCCTCACCCTAATAATTTGGTCTATTTTCACCTCTTAATTCAGCCTACTGTTCTAACTTGATGTTGCACATGTAGTCTATAACCTGTTTTAGAGAAATGTCATCATTGAATATTGTAAGAGCTTTCACTGTCTGTTTATATACCCCTTTATTTATCCTACGGTTCTCACTTGGTGTAAAGGGAAAACACTGTAAGAACGGACCATGTTTTGAATTCTGTCATTGTACATTTCAAAAGTGCTGAACATATAATTACATTGACTATGTCCATCATCGCTCGCTCATTAATGTCTTAATCAAAATTGCGGATTGCCTCTTATCCGCTTGTCGTCCCCTTATGCCATAGTTTGTACATCTCAATTATCAGTAGAAACTACATGTGTTTAAGCAAGTCAGCCATATCAGCTATATATTTTTTTAAAGGCTGTAAATGAGGCTGAATGAACTGTTTTGCTGCCAGGCATGGTTCTGCTGATGTCCAGGTGTTGCAGTGGTAAGGTGTTGGGACTGCAGTTGGTACTCTGATGTTGGGACAGCTTTATGGAGGCCCTAACAGTTTGTGGGCAACGTTAGTCACCATTATAGTGCAATGAATGTATTGTTTAGTGTTGTGTTGAGTAGTACTTTGTGCTTTGCTGGCATGCATCGTACAGATTTTTTTCCCTACCAATATCTACATGCTAAACATACACACATACAGAAACACTTACTGATAACAGACAGTGCATATGTCTTGTCAAGCAGTTTGCTGTTGAACTCCACAGAATAAATTCCACTGTCTGTTTTCATCAATCCACTGATTCTCAGCTCTCCAGTAGTCTGGTCCAGGGTTGTACGGTTTATGAAGGTACCATAGATGTCCAGACCATAATCCTTGTACCACTCTGCCACCTTGTTCTTCCCATGCTTCCATAGGATGATTGTGAAGGGGTCAGGCACTGTGGACTTCTCTGGCTTCAACACCAGATCACCTTCCACTTGATGATAAAGATCTGGAAAAGCAGACATGTCATACATGTATCAGAATATCAATGTGTCCAGGGTAACACATTATGGTTAGGGTATAGATATGTAGTCCTAACCCTATTGGCATTGAAAGAGACATTATCTACCTTTACTGTTTATATCAAGAATTCTGATCGCTGGGCATATCTGGCCTATGTAGTCTGACCACTTTGACTAGTATTTTCCCCATCACCACCACTGGAGCAGACATGTATCTAGACTACACTACAGATTAAAGTCTTTGTCTACACCCTGTCCCCTATTATATCACTAGCTAGGTTTCCATCCAATCTGCAACAGAGTTTCATGCGAATATTCTAAAATCTGCATGAAACAATATGCACATTTTCCAACTGTCACACCCTGACCGTAGTTTACTTTGTATGTTTCTATGTTTGGTTAGTCAGGGTGTGATCTGAGTGGGCATTCTATGTTGGATGTCTTGTTTGTCTATTTCTATGTCTGGCCTGATATGGTTCTCAATCAGAGGCAGGTGTTAGTCATTGTCTCTGATTGGGAACCATATTTAGGTAGCCTGGGTTTCACTGTGTGTTTGAGGGTGATTGTTCCTGTCTCTGTGTTTGCACCAGATAGGCTCGGTCACTTTGGTTTTCTTTTTTCCTTGTTTTGGAATAGAAGAGAAGAGAACGTGAGCCGGGTGTGCCATTCTCCTTGCGGAGATGGTGCAAAATTCATCAATACGGTTGGTCCCTGGGATTGGGCTGGCTAACACGATTCGGTTTGCTTGGAAGGAAAAGGAGTTGGAGCCTTTTGGACGGGAAACTTTTGGAAGGACAATATTGATGGGGATTCTAAAGCTGACGGTGAATGACGTGTTTTGTTTCCAAGGCAACTCGTTGGAGGGAGCATACGACGTGGCGCTATATACAGAGGAAAAACACGATGATATCTGAGAAGGGCAAGAGCAGTGGGAGGTGAGAAGCCGATGAGTCACTATGAAATAACAAGCCTGGCGAAGAACAACTTTAGGGTTGTAACTGTCAACATATACAACCCATACGTTAAGGACGAAGAGGTGAATTCAGGTGAATTCACCAATTTGTAAGTCGCTCTGGATAAGAGCGTCTGCTAAATGACTTAAATGTAATGTAAAATGTGAGGGCCTTTCTGGGGAGATACATGGATAACGTCTCCTCAGCAAGGCACCTCAAAGTCTCTCTTGGGTTTTGGAATGGGAGGAGAGTTTTCCAGGCCCTCCTCAGGGAGGACCCAAAGGGACATGGTGACTACCCCCATCCTCCTGCTATGTTCTCCCTGGGGGCTGACAGGGGGAGGTTGTTTTATGCACGTCAGCCTCCATTTTGCAGGCGCTGTATGGCCTACGGCCATATCTTCGCCTCGTGCAGCACAAGAAAATGCAGATTTTGTGGATCTGGGGAGCACGAGGCGAGGGATTGTGACAAGCCTAAGGCGTGCCATGGGTGTGGCTCGTCAGCACACCTGTGGCGAGGGTGCCCGGCTCGTCAGAGGTCATACGCGTCTGCGGCTGGTGGGGGAGCAGGGGCGGGGGATGGGGGAAGAAGAGGAGGGGAAGGAAGCATGCCTCATGACCAGAGTACAGGTCCAGAGGGGAAGGCCGCAAGGAAGGAGGAGGAGCAAGAAGCGGCGGATGGAAGAGAGAAGGAAACGGAAGGCACGGGAGTAGGAGAACCAGGAAAAACGGCGGAAGAAGGCAAGCGAGTGGAGGAGCATGAGAGAGAAGAAAGCGAGGGAGGGGTGGTGGAGAAGGAGACGGTGAAGTGGAGTGGGGGGAAAGTGCCCTGGTGGCAGAGATGAGGGGTATGGTGGAGGAGCTGGCGGGGGGGGGGGGTGGTATCTCTCCACTGCCGTCATCACAAAAGAAGAGAATGAAGAGGAGGGTGCGATTGGCCGACAATGAGAGGGAGGGGATGGTCAAGAGAGTGATGGGGTGGGAGAAACCTCTGGGTTGCTGCTGGTTTCCCCAGACCCTCAACTTCTGGTGGGTGGGGCCACACCTAACAAGACTCAGGACTGGGTACAGGAGTAGGTGGGGAGTTTTTTGTTTGGGGACTCCCCTATTTTTTTCCAAACCAGCTGCAGCACTGGGGAGGGGGAGGAGTGTGGGGGTAGACCCAGGGTGCAGGGGAGGGCGGTTTTTAGTTATTTGGAGGGTGTGGGGTTTGATTTTTGTTTCTTACAGGAGGTTCACCTGAGGGATGGAGGGGATGTTAGTAGGTTTAAGAGGGAGTGGGACAAGGGGGAGTCGGTTTGGGTTATTGAGGGGGTGCACTCATCGGGGGTAGGGATTTTGTGTGGGCACAGGGGGGTAAAAGTGGAGGGTTCTTTTGTGGTGATGCAGGGGAGGGTTGTCGGGGTGGATGTCACGATAAGGGATTGTAAATTTAGATTAGTGGTGGTGTATGGGCCACAGGTGGTGGCAGACAGGAGGGAGATGGTGGACTGTCTGGCGCCCCTGTGTGTCACAAATAGGAAATTAGTGATAGGGGGGGATTTTAATACAGATTTAGGAATAGGGGGGGATAGCAGTGCAGGCGCCATCACCGGGCTAATGGCTTGCCATGGTCTGGTTGATGGTGGCCTGCACACGACTCCGAAAATGGCCGGTCCTACATGGCGCAACTCCAGGGGGTTGCGCGGAGGCTCGACTATATTTTTGTACCCAGGTCTTTGGGTAAGTTGTCTGGGCAGCTGTTGCCTGTTTTCTTTTCGGATCACGACGGGGTGCACCTGCAGGTGGGGTCGCCAGTCTGCCTCTTTGCTAGGGGGTACTGGAAGTTAGATCGGGAGGTGCTGGAGGAGCAGGCTTTTGTTGATGGGTTTTTTGGTTTCTTTTGGAGGCTTGAAGGCCTCCGGTCCATGTGCGAGGGGGTGTTAGAGTGGTGGGAATTAGTTAAGGTGAGGATTAGGGCTTTTATAATAGGGTATTGCAAGAGGAAAAAAAGGGAGGAGAGGAGGGAGGTGGATCGTATCCAAAGGTTAATTGAACTCGAGTACGAGGCAGGCAACCTCGGCGGGTCATTTGACTGGGAGAGATCCGCAACCCTAAAGGCGCAGCTCAGGGAGTTGCAGGACACGGAAGGCTCAGTTTTCCTGGAGCGTGCGCATAGTGGCTTTCTAGAACACAATGAGACTTGTTCTGCTATGTTCTTTAAGTCGGTTAGGGCCAGACAGAGTAGGAAGGTAATGCATGGCGTTAGGGAAGAAAATGGTAGTATAGTTAGAGAACCAGGGGATATGGTCAGGGTGACAACTGATCATTTCCAAGGTTTATTTAAGGAAAGGGAAATAGATGTAGAGCAGGGAAATGTGTTTTTAGAACACTTGTCCAGGAGGTTGCCGGTGGACATTAGAGAAGTGATGGATGCCCAGATCTCACTAGAAGAGGTTGAGAGCGCTCTTAGGAGGATGGGAAAAGGGAAGGTGCCTGGGATGGATGGGCTGCCAGCTGAGTTTTATCTCAAGTTTTGGGGTATACTTGGACCAGTGGTTCTCGAAGTCTTGAAGGCCATCCTTGAGACGGGGGTCCCGGGGGGAACAATGGCTGTTGGTGTGCTGTCACTTTTATATAAGAAGGGGGAAGTAACAGACCTTGGCAACTGGCGGCCGTTGACCATGCTATGTGTAGATTACAAGCTACTTGCAAAGGTTTTAGCAGACCGGTTGCGCACAGCCCTTCCCTACGTCGTCCATGAGGATCAGACGTGCGGGGTAGAGGGTCGCTCTATTAGATGGAACCTACAGTTAATCAGGGACTCCATCGCTTGGGTTGAAGATAGAGGATTGCCTTTAATGGTAGCAGCGCTAGATCAGGCGAAAGCCTTTGATCGCGTGAATAGATCCTTTTTATTCAGAGTGTTAGGTCGATTAGGATTTGGGGAGAAGTTCATAGGATGGATTCGTACATTATATGTCGGAGCGGGGTGCCGAGTTAGTGTAAATAGTCACTTGGGTCTACCCATTGCCGGCTTGTCTGAGGAGGCCTCTAGTGAGGCTTGTGTTTCAGTTCATGTGGAGTGGCAGGTGCGAGTGGGTCGCCAGGGCACGCATGCTCTGTCCCATCAGGGAGGGAGGTAGGGGGGTACCACATTTCCTCCTCAAGCTGGACGCAATTTTTGTTTCTTTCTTGTTAACGGAGCTTGCTCATCCAGTGATACACCCGTCCGGTTACCTCCTGCGGGTGTTCTTCTCGTATCAGGCGAGAAGCGTAATGGTGTGGTCTAACACGGGTCCTCGGGCGGAGCAGCTGCCGTGGCACTTTGGTCATGCGGCCAGGTGGCTGCGTGCGCACCCTGAGGTTGAAGTTGCCCGAGTAGGTTTAGATCACAGGCACCTGTACGAGGAGGTCAGAAAGGCAGGGAGTCCGGCGCCTGTAGTGGGCATCTCGGAAGTGGTCTGGGAGGGGGTGAAGGCGCGGGGTCTGGACAACAGGCTCAAGGACCTGAATTGGTTGAGCCTCCAAAAGTGCTTGCCGGTACGTTCCATCATGTACTGGTATAGTTTGGTGCAATCCCCCACCTGTCCAAGATCCTCTTGTGGCAGGGAGGAGACTGTGCGCCATGTCTTTTGGGACTGTGCCTTTGCCGGAGTAGTATGGGCTAGGGCACGGGTGTTGTTAGGTTTGGTAAGGGGGGATTTTGTATTGATGTGGGCCAGGTTAGAGAGTGGTGTAGGGAGAGCGAGAGGGATGGATAGGGACAGGTTTCTGCTCTGGTTTCTGCTGAGTCTCTTTAAACGGGGACTGTGGGAAGCCAGGCAGAACATGGTGAAGACAGGGAGAGATTGGGGGGTGGAAGTGATAGTGAGGAGGGTGGAAGGAGATTTGAGGGGGAGTATGAAGAGGGAGGAGAGGAAGTGGCGGCAGCATGCTGCTCGGGAGAGGTGGAAGGGGGTTTAGGGCTGGGTGTTATTTAGATTTGTAAGGGGATAGATTAGGGACGGGGAGATAGGGAAAGGAAGTCTGTAGAGTGACGGGGAGGGAAGATGCTCCCCTGAGGTTTTGTTTGGGGTTGTTGTTTAGTTAAATTAAAATACCATTATTGGAGTATGTATGAAAATTATGAGTTGTAAAGAATGAATGGTATTGAAGGTAATAAATTATTTTTTATTAAAAAAAATAGGGCTGTTTTCGGTTTTCGCACGTTTGTTATTTTGTTAGTTTATCGTGTATAGTTTCTTTATTAAAATAAAATTAATAACAACCACGCTGCATTTTGGTCCACTCCTCCTTCCCACAACGACTCTTCCAGATCTGCCAGTCAGCCAGACTCCTCCAGATCCGCCAATCTGCCAGACTCTTCCAGATCTGCCAGACTCTTCCAGATCTGCCAGTCAGCCAGACTCTTCCAGATCTGCCAGTCAACCAGACTCTTCCAGATCCGCCAGTCAGCCAGACTCTTCCAGATCCGCCAGTCAACCAGAATCTTCCAGATCTGCCAGTCAACCAGACTCTTCCAGATCTGCCAGTCAACCAGACTCTTCCAGATCTGCCAGTCAGCCAGACTCTTCCAGATCTGCCAGTCAACCAGACTCTTCCAGATCCGCCAGTCAGCCAGACTCTTCCAGATCCGCCAGTCAACCAGACTCTTCCAGATCTGCCAGTCAACCAGACTCTTCCAGATCTGCCAGTCAACCAGACTCTTCCAGATCTGCCAGTCAACCAGACTCTTCCAGAAATGCCAGTAAACCAGACTCTTCCAGATCCGCCAGTCAGCCAGACTCTTCCAGATCCGCCAGTCAACCAGACTCTTCCAGATCTGCCAGTCAACCAGACTCTTCCAGATCTGCCAGTCAACCAGACTCTTCCAGATCTGCCAGTCAACCAGACTCTTCCAGATATGCCAGTCAGCCAGACTCTTCCAGATCCGCCAGTCAACCAGGATCTGCCGGAACCGTCAGTCAGCCAGACTCTTCCAGATCCGCCAGACTCTTCCAGATCCACCAGTCTGCCAGACTCTTCCAGATCCACCAGTCAGCCAGACTCTTCCAGATCCGCCAGTCAGCCAGGATCTGCCAGAGCCTTCCTCCTCTCCTGTGCTGTCAGAGTCTCCCACCTGTCCGGCGCTGCTGCCGGAGTCTCCTGCCTGTCCGGCGCTGCTGCCGGAGTCTCCCGCCTGTCCAGCGCTGCTGCCGGAGTCTGAAGAGCCCCTCTGTCCCGAGCTTCCCCTCTGTCCCGAGTTGCCCCTCTGTCCCGTGTTATTAAGTAGGGTTGCCGTGGCTAGGAGGTCACGGAAGCGGACAAGGTGGGGGGAAGACTACGGTGAAGTGGGGGCCACGTCCAGAACCAGAGCCGCCACTGCGGACAGATGCCCACCCAGACCCTCTCCGATAGGTTCAGGTTTTGCGGCCGGAGTCCGCACCTTGGGGTGGGGGGTACTGTCACACCCTGACCATAGTTTACGTTGTATGTTTCTATGTTTGTTTGGTCAGGGTGTGATCTGAGTGGGCATTCTATGTTGGATGTCTTGTTTGTCTATTTCTATGTCTGGCCTGATATGGTTCTCAATCAGAGGCAGGTGTTAGTCATTGTCTCTGATTGGGAACCATTTTTAGGTAGCCTGGGTTTCACTGTGTTTGTGTGTGATTGTTCCTGTCTCTGTGTTTTGCACTAAATTATTTTTTATAAAAAAAAAATAGGGCTGTTTTCGGTTTTTGCATGTTTGTTATTTTGTTAGTTTATCGTGTATAGTTTCTTTATTAAAATAAAATGAATAACAACCACGCTGCATTTTTGTCCACTCCTCCTTCCCACAACGAAAGCCGTGACTGTAACGGCGTTCTTCGTTTGTTGAATGAGAGTCGGACCGAAATGCAGCGTGGTGGTTACTCATGTCTTTAATGAAGAAAAACGGAACGATACATGAAATAACTAATAAATACAAAAAAACAACAAACGGAACGTGAAACCTATTACAGCCTATCTGGTGAACACTACACAGAGACAGGAACAATCACCCACGAAATACACAGTGAAACCCAGGCTACCTAAATACGGTTCCCCATCAGAGACAATAAGAATCACCTGACTCTGATTGAGAACCGGCTCAGGCAGCCAAACCTAAACTAAACACACGCCTAATCAACCACAATCCCAATGCCTACAAAAACCCCAATACGACAACACAATAACATAAACCCATGTCACACCCTGGCCTGACCAACTAATTAACTAAAACACAAAATATTAAGACCAAGGCGTGACAGTGACACCCACAGGAGATACAGTATGTTACCAATAAACAGACGCTTTGCATGTAAAAGGTTGTATGATGATGTAGTGTACATACAAATAAATGTGTCCATTCATTTCCCATGTACCAAATTAAAAATACAAATTTCAATGGGTTTCCATCGCATTTTCAACTCCACTGATGGTTCGTCACAAAAACTGTTGTGTTATATAGACTGCTGTGTTATATAGACTGTTGTGTTATTATAGACTGCTGTGTTATATAGACTGCTGTGTTATATAGACTGCTGTGTTATATAGACTGCTGTGTTATATAGACTGCTGTGTTATATAGAAAATGTGCCAACTCTGGTCTTGACACATGCGCTTTAGCCAACAGCTCGCAGCTACAGTGGGGGTAAACAATCTACATTATGACATTATTATGGATAATAGTGATTATTATTTGTATTTGTCAAACGGCAGCAAAGCATGGATCATCATGTTACCAGAATAACACCCTTGATATTTATTGGATAGGAGCATCAAGATCACCGTGAACTTTCACCACCATGTGAAGTTCATCATCATTTCTTCCATTTGTACTCTAATAAACTGCATGGTTTCCCATGTCATAGTGGGCTGCCCACACAACATATATTTTTTTATTTTCTATTTTATTTCATCTTTATTTAACCAGGTAAGCTAGTTGAGAACAAGTTCTCATTTACAACTGTGACATTGGCCAAGATAAAGCAAAGCAGTGCGACACAAACAACAACACAGAGTTCAACATGGAATAAACAAGCATACAGTCAATAACACAATATAAAAAAATAAAGTCTATATAGAGTGTGTGCAAATGGCGTGAGGAGGTAAGGCAATAAATAGGCCATAGTAGCAAAGTAATTACAATTTAGCAAATTAACACTGGAGTGATAGATGTGCAGATGGTGATGTGCAAGTAGAAACACTGGTGTGCAAAAGAGCAGAAAAGTCAATAAAAACAACATGGGGATGAGGTAGGTAGACTGGGTAGGCTATTTACAGATGGGCTATGTACAGCTGCAGCAATCGGTTAGTTGCTCAGATAGCTGATGTTTAACGTTAGTGAGGGAAATATAAGTCTCCAGCTTCAGCGATTTTTGCAATTCGTTGCAGTCATTGGCAACAGAGAACTGTAACGAAAGGCGGCCAAAAGAGGTGTTGGCTTTGGGGATGACCAGTGAAATATACCTGCTGGAGCGCGTGCTACAGGTGGGTGTTGTTATCGTGACCAGTGAGCTGAGATAAGGCGGAGCTTTACCACGCATAGACTTATAGATGACCTGGAGCCAGTGGGTCTGGCGACGAATATGTAGCGAGGGCCAGCTGACTAGAGCATACAGATCACAGTGGTGGGTGGTATAAGGGGCTTTGGTGACAAAACGGATGGCACTGTGATAGATTGCGTCGAGGATCGGTAGAATAGTCCGTTTTACGAGGGTATGTTTGGCGGTGTGAGTGAAGGAGGCTTTGTTTGCGAAATAGGAAGCCGATTCTAGATTTAATTTGGTATTGGAGATGTTTAATATGAGTCTGGAAGGAGAGTTTACAGTCTAGCCAGACACCTATGTATTTGTAGTTGTAGATATCATCTGGTGACTCCATGTTAACTTCGATATGATGGTCATCATATGATTTTGGCGTATTAAACTTGGCCGGTGTGTGCTGACAGAAACACGCATCAATCTCAGATAAAGCATCCGAGCTAGCGAAATAGCATCCCACTGTCTCCGCAAGTGCAGACCATGTATCTGATGCTGTCTGGACAACTGGCATGTCATACTTTTTCTGGACAGACAGCATCCGTTATATGGACTACATATAGCAAGACAGAGGGGCGCTGTTTCGCTGGCTAATTTCAGCAGAGAAGAAGAGGCAAAGCAAAAGGGCTCACTCTCGCCAAAATATGTCCTGGATAAGCCCAATGCCCAAAGCTTGTCGCCTGCATTCCCGCCTTTGGGAAAACAACTCGCATTGTTAGGGTGGAGACATGAGGATCTCGTCAGATTATAGAGATCTCTGGTTTCAGCCACTTGCGAATGAGGAAGGAAAGTTGGCGGATGCACAGTGCACTATTCGGATGCTGGCTTCCCCTAAAGTAAATTGATATTTTGCCAAAATTATATAATTACGCCTGTCTAAATAAAATCATTCAAAATATTTTACCAGAGAGCTTGACTTAGCCACAGAGGATCATTAGCTTCTTAAAAAAAATAGCTGTGCATTGTTTCAAATCACAAGTGCACAAGCCTATGCCTATTTGGGAATCCAGCATCTTGGGCAGCACGCACAGCAATAGGCCTAGCTGATTATTAAGTTGTGGCTGTCAGTGAAAAGCATCTAAAATGTGTAACAATAATGTGTCTTGAGTATAATTTAAAATGTTGAGAAGAGAAGAAGGGGAGGGGTGTGTGGTGAAGATATGGGCGTCTTTCTCCAGAATGCATGCACTCAGCTCTCCAGAATGTGCTCCGCAGTCTCCCTCTAATAGTTGCCCAGTCATTGTTTCAATGTGTGAATTGTTTGCCCTTTGATTGTTTATTTGTATCAATACCCCATTACACATGTAACCAGTAGGCCTAGTAAATGTACCGTTAATCCCCGTAATTTGATTACAACAATTACTGTTAATGCATGCATTACAGTCATTTACCGTTCTCATTATCTGAGTGGAAACGTCGTTTGCAGAGTTCACAACCTGCTACACAAGTTTTGGTTCATTTCCTAACAATAATTTGGGAATTTAGTTAATTATTTCATTGTCTTTTTTGTTTGGAGTGCTCCATGTGAGCAATATGCATGTGTGTGGTTTCTCTGTCCTGATAACATTGAGGGAGCGAGCGAGCCTGAGCACACCAACCTCCTGAGATGATACAATGTTACACTTCATAAGTCATGACAGATAGAAAGGGAGGAAGACAGGCGGTGTAGAGAGATGAATGCAATTGAAAGAACCTGAATTTTCATGAGGATATTTTTTCTCATTTTTAATTTTCATCTTTAGGCCTAAGTAATTCATGGAAGTTATAGGCCTACTGCTGCATTGGTCTATAGACTATCTCTGAGTTCCATGCGCTAATTTCTTTAACCGCCAGTGGATCAATGGATCAATGTGTCTGTATTGCAAAGGCTGGTGCTCTTGCATTTAGTTGAATTTTAACTTTCAGATTTGTATAATTGAGCTGCCTAATGGTCTTTATTATAACACCGTTAACAAAACTCGTGCATGCGCGAGGGCGTGCACACAGGTCCCATGGAAAAAACGGCCCGCCTAAAGAAATCAGTTGCCCATCCAACTGATTCATTTTGATGCAATACTCTTTAGGCCCAGACAGCATCAGATACATGGTCTACAGATACTGAGACAGAGAGGCGCTGTTTACCTCGCTCGGATGCTTTATCTGAGATTGATGCAATTTTCTGTCTCTGTGAGTTTAGGTCAAATTAATGTGCAATATTTAAATATTTTATTTGGATGGGTAAGTAGGTACGGTAGGGCGGTCCAGGGGTTTTGATCCCCACATTTTTAGCAAAATAAAATTGTTATTTTGGCATTAATAGTGTCACATATCAGTTTGCAAACAATGTAATTTAAAAATATATATATAATTGATTTAATAAAGCCGCATACAAATATGGTCTCTTTTTGTTTTCTTGAGCAAGGCAGCTCCAAAATGCAGATGTTTTAGCCTAGCTCAGTGCTTTCTGTGGGGATGGGGCAAGCCAGCAGAAAATGCGGAGCGTTGCAGCCTGATTGGCCCAGTGATCTGTCACTCATGGGGACACTACTACTACTACTACTACTACTACTACTACAAAGCCAAGTCGAAAGGTAGTGCTAGAAAATTCTAGCCCCTTGGGTGCTACCATAGAGTTACATTAAAAGTGCCCGTCAAAGAAGGCTCAAGGTCAATGGCCACAGATAAAATGACCTCAAATCTCATTATATGTACAGTGGTTTTGATTGAACTGAACATGTCAACATCATACTTCCAAAATCTTAGCTAGGAGTCATCATCATGAATCAAGTCGACAATCTACTGGCAAATCCTTTTTAATCCTTGTCATATGAAGATAAATAATGAAGAGAAATGATAGATAAAACATATGGGTGCTCATCGGCCATTGGACATAAGCATTACACAACAAGTGGGATATCACAAATTCAACAATGAGTGTTTTGGAAGGGATCAGTGACAGTGGCTATTCAGTGTCTGTGTGGTCCCAAATCTGGGATTAAGGGGCTCTTTTCCAAATTTCAAATGAAAAACATTCAACACTGGCCATGCTATTAGTCTAGAACCAGTAAGAACATAGATTGAATGATCTGCTTTGTGCTATTGAGCAAGAGGCCTGACCCATTTCTATGCAAGAAGCCACACTTTTTATTTTTAGCTTCTTAATTAACTAACTCATAAATATGTTTTTTTTAAGTCAGCTTAACGTATATACTAGTACAAAATACTAGGTACATACACTTCAATCATTAGAATAATTGTCGTACACTCTATAATTTTCGTACACTCTACAATAGGTAAACATCTACAATAATCATGAGATGTACGCATCAGAGTTATCAAACCCCATGTCGGGGTTTGTACAGAGTTGGTTAATTCCCCGAAACCGAAATATGACATGTACATGTCATCATGGACAAAGGGTCATAAATCAATTATCGTCGACTTTATTCTCTCTCTATCTTCACTGAACAAGAAGGGTGCGGTCCTTATTTCGAATCGAAACCCATGTAGACGTTGTTTAAAACCATTCTGACTTTCCATGTTGAAAATCAATATGAAGACCGTGTTTAGAATATTGTCCATCCATAATGTCGTTACAAATATAATTTTTTCAGTGATATGAATCCCTCTCGGTGGCTGCGCTTCTAACTTGAAGTTGCAGCCCACATAGTGTTCATAAACGACATTATCTTACATATAGCTATTGTTCATGATAATCAAAGATTAGGATGTGATGTTGTAGGCTAGGCTATACAATTAGCACACAATAGCAAACAAGTAGTGTAACACATATTAGGTAGGCCAAAATGCTACGTTGGCCCCTGTCAGTCGGTTCAACTTACCTCCGGAGACCACCATTCGTGCCAGACAAAGCCAGAAACACAATCTGATGAGCGTTAGTTTGGGCATATCTGCTAGACTGTTTGTTTGTAAAGATAATAAATAACAGTACATTCAAATGAGATATGCTAAAACACTGTGTGCTTCATCTAGGCTGCTTCTGATCTTCTTTTCCCGAGGCTGTGAAAGTGAAAGTAAAATGTGGTTTAGTTCCTCACTATTCATGACCTTTTCGTGGAAAATAAAACAACGTTCCAATTGACTTGTAAATAATGTTTCATAGCTGCAATACAATCACACTGTATACCAACTGTATACAGTGTATAACAACACATTGCATTATGTTTATATGCTATTTAAGCAATAATACTTGAGAGGTTTCGCTTCGTGGCTATGATGATAAAAATGTCATAACACATGGCCTCGAGTGTATTTTTACTTTTATACAACGGGTTACCCGCATTAAAAATCAAGATTATTTCACAAACAATCAATTTTCTGACCAAACATGATGCTACATTCATTAACACTGGTTGTCAGGTGACATTTCAGGCGTTCTCTGGTCGTTAGTTATTTTCGTATTGACTGCCATGTAAAGAAAAACTACCCAAGTGCTGGTAGATAGTTCCCGAACCTTGGTTTCTAGGGGCGCTGTCCATGGTACTGAAAACAGTGCTGAAACATTGCAGCAAAGACATTGGAACAGCAGATCAGAATAGAAACCACAATGACATTTTCTTCGGATGGTCACAGGATCTACAGCTATTTATATGTGATACACATTGAATTTCACATTTCCATTCATTGTGCAATTCGTGAAGTAGATGTCTAACGCCGTGGTCTCAAGCGCAGTTGGGCGCCATTTCTCAGGAACAACTGCCTTGTTGTCGCACACAGCTACAATTGAAGTCTAGAAGTTTACATACACTTAGGTTGGAGTCATTAAAACTCGTTTTTCAACCACTTCACAAATTTCTTGTAATCAAACTATAGTTTTGGCAAGTCGGTTAGGACATCTAAGTTGTGCATGACTGTCACGCCCTGACCTTAGTTATCTTTGTTTTCTTTATTATTTTGGTTAGGTCAGGGTGTGACAAGCGTGGTTGGTTTAGTTTTTGTAATGTTCTCTGTGTTTTTGACCTGTCTAGGGTTTTTAGTATGTCTAGGTATATGTAGGTCTATGGTGGCCTGAATTGGTTCCCAATCAGAGGCAGCTGTTTATCGTTGTCTCTGATTGGGGATCCTATTTAGGTTGCCATTTTCCATTTTGGTTTTGTGGGTTATTGTCTATGTGTAGTTGCATGTCAGCACTCGGTTTATCATAGCGGCACGTCCGGTTTGTTAGTTTGTTTAAGTGTTCTTTGTTAATTAAAGAAGAATGTATTCTTATCACGATGCGCCTTGGTCTCATCATTACGACGAACGTGACAGAATAACCCACCAAACCAGGAACAAGCAGCGTGAAAAGGAGGAACAGCGCTTAATGGGGAAATGGACCTGGGAGGAGATATTAGATGGAGCAGGACCTTGGACACCGCCGGGGGAGTATCGCCGTCCTAAGGCGGAGTTAGAGGCAGTGAAAGTGGAACGGCGATACTACGAGGATAAATACAGAAGAAAAGAGGAACAGGCTATTCTAGCCCGGTGGGCTTTATTCCAGCTCCTCGCATTTTCCGGGCTAGAATGGTTACTGTCGCCGGATGCTCTGGACATATTGAGCCAGCTCTATTTTCTGGATCTCCAATGCGTCTCCACGGTCCAGTTTATCCTGTGCCTCCTCCCCGCACTCGCCCTGAGGTGTGTGTCACCAGCCTAGTACCACCAGTGCCAACACCACGCATCAGGCTTCCTGTGTGCCTCCAGAACCCAGTACGCCCTGTTCCTCCTCCCCTCACTCGCCCTGCGGTACGTGTCACCAGCCCGGTACTACCAGTCCCGGCACCACGCACCAGGCCTACAGTGCGCCTCCAGGGTCCAGTACGCCTTGTTCCGCTCCCCGCACTCGCCCTGAGGTGCGTGTCCCCAGCCCGGTACCACCAGTACCGGCACCACGCACCAGGCCTCCAGTTCGCCTCCAGGGTCCAGTACGCCCTGTTCCTGCTCCTCGTACTCGCCCTGAGGTCTGTGTCCCCAGCCTGGTGCCACCAGTGCCCGCACCACGCACCAGGCCTATAGTGCGCTCGGCAGTCCAAAGCGTCCGGCGACAGTACCCAGTCCAGAGTATCCGGCGACAGTACCCAGACCAGAGCATCCGGCGACAGTACCCAGTCCAGAGCGTCCGGCAACAGTTCACAGACCGGAACCTCCAACGACGGGCCACAGTCCGGAACCTCCAACGACGGGCCACAGTCCGGAACCTCCAACGACGGGCCACAGTCCGGAACCTCCAACGACGAGCCACAGTCTGTGGCCTCCAACGAGGGTCCACAGTCCGGGGCCTCCAGCGACGGTCCCCAGTCCAGGGTCTCCAGCGACGGTCCCCAGTCCACAACATCCGGCGATGATCCACGCACCGAGGGTCCCAAGCCCGGGGCCTACGGCGAGGATCCGCAGTCCAGAGCATCCGACGCTGATCCACGGGTCAGTGATACAAGAGCAGACTCAGTGTAAAGAAGGGGGGCGGTGTCCAGAACCAGAGCCGCCACCGGGGTTAGATGCCCACCCAGACCCTCCCATATAGGTTTGCGGCCGGGAGTCCGCACCTTTGAGGGGAGGGGGGGTACTGTCACGCCCTGACCTCAGTTATCTTTGTTTTCTCTATTCTTTTGGTTAGGTCAGGGTGTGACAAGGGTGGTTTGTTAAGTTTTGTAATGTCTAGGTGTTTTCGTCATGTCTAGGGCTTTTGTATATCTATGGCGTTTTACTATGTCTAGGTATATGTAGGTCTATGGTGGCCTGGATTGGTTCCCAATCAGAGGCAGCTGTTTATCGTTGTCTCTGATTGGGGATCCTATTCAGGTTGCCATTTTCCATTTTGGTTTTGTGGGTTATTGTCTATGTGTAGTTGCATGTCAGCACTCGCTGTATCATAGCGTCACGTTCGTTTTGTTGTTTTGTTAGTTTGTTTAAACTCAATGATAGGAACACTGTAGACAATTTTCCGCAAGTTGCAAACAAGAAATACAGAAATAAAAACTTTTCCAAAAACAAGGTCTAAATCATGTTTGATGCATTCTGTAAGTGCATTGTTTTTGCAGAACTGTTTAAACCAGATGATAGGAACACTGTGGACAAAGATCGTACTATTTGGAGAAATGTCTGATGAAACAAAAATAGAACGGTTTGGCCATAATGACCATCGTTATGTTTCGAGGAAAAAGGGGGAGGCTTGCAAGTCGAAAAGCACCATCCCAACCGTGAAGCATGGGGGTGGCAGCATTATGTTGTAGGGGTGCTTTGCTGCAGGAGGGACTGGTGCACTTCACAAAGTAGATGGCATCATGAGGAATGAAAATGATGTGGATACATTGAAGCAACATCTCAAGACATCAGTCAGGAAGTTAAACCTTGGTTGCAAATGGATCTTCCAAATGGACAATGACCCCAAGCATACTTTCAAAGTTGTGGCAAAACTGCATGTTTCCCTATACCCCAGCTGAGTGCCATGCACGAGGGGGGAGGGATGGTCTCGGGCTCCAGGGTGGTAACCATGGGGCTATAGCGGCGAGACAGGGCATCCGGGTTGAAATTTTTGGACCCCGGCTGGTAAAAGAGGGAAAAGTTGAACCGAGTATACAGCAGGGCCCATCTCGCGTGCCTGGAGTTGAGGCACTTGGTCATGCGGAGATACACCATGTTTTTGTGGTCGGTCCACAGAATGAACGGATGTTCTGCCCCTTACAGCCAGTGCCTCCATTCCTCCAACACCATCATCACCGCGAGAAGCTCCCAATTCCCCAAATGGTAGATCCGGTGTGTGCATTGAAGCGGTGGGAGAAGAAGGAGAAGGGATGCAGCTTAAGCTCCATGGCAGAACATTGGGACAGGACAGACCCCACTCCGACATCCGAAGCATTGGCCTCCACCACAAACTGACGAGAAGGGTCAGAATGAACCAAGATAGGGGCTGTGGTGAAGTGGTGTTTGAGGTCCCGGAATATCCGGTCAGCGGCAGAGGACCATGTGAACAGAACCTTGGTAGAGGTGAGTGCAGACAGGGGGGAAGCCAGGGTGCTCTAACCCCGGATTAAACGGCAGTAAAAGTTGGTTTGCCCCAGGAAACATTGTAGCTGCACTCTGGACGTAGGCTGAGGCCAATCCATTACTGCTCTCAACTTCCCGGGATACATCTGGACACTCCCAGCAGAGATGATGTAACCCAGAAAGGGGTGGTTCTTAACAGTATGTCATTGAGTTCCCGGTAGTCAATGCACGGGCGCAGGGTCTTGTCCTTTTTCTCCATGAAGAATAACCCTGTGCTGGCGGGAGAGGAAGAGGGACGGATAAATCCTGTAGCTAGGGAGTCCCCAATGTAGGTCTCCATAGCCTTGGTCTCTGGTCCCGACAGAGAGTACAGGCACCCCTGGGGCGGCTTGGTGCTAGGGAGAAGGTCAATCCCGCAGTCATAGGGGCGGTGAGGCGGAAGCAAAGTGGCCTGGGCCTGGCTAAACACCTCCCGGAAGTCTTGGTACTCCACGAGGATAGCGGAGGGGTCCGAGGCTCCTTCCGAGCCCTCAGGATGATGTCCCAGGACATCAGCTCGGAAGCCAGCGTCGACTCCAAAAAGCTCTCATCAGTCCCAGAGTCAATGAGGACCTGAAGAGATTTAGACTGGTTTCTCCACAGCAGAATAGCATGAAAATGGGTGTGAGCAAGGGAAGCAGAAAAGTTCGCCATATGGCCCACCAGAGTTCTCACTCCTACTGGTGAGCCTGGTCTTTTAAAAGGACAAGAGGACTCAAAATGACCAAGAGTCCCACAATACAGACAACCCTTCATGTGTATCCTGTATTGCCGTTCTGCTAGTGACAGCCCAGCTCTGCCTAGTCGCATAGGCTCGGGAAGTGGCAACTCTCGGCGGAGGTCGGGAAGCCGTGGGTTCTCTCAGCAACGGGACCGTCGGGGACTTCCGGGATGACTCGGAGGCAATGTGGAATCCCTGTAAGGGAATACCCCCCTGAAATGGACAAAAATGAATGGGAAACCATTGGCATAGGACAAACCATGTACACAATGGACAATACCACCCAAATCGGCGTTGATTCATGCAAAATAGTTTGCAAATGCCATATGGCAATTGCCAGTTGTAACACTTCAAAAATCCAACAGGTGGCGTGTGCGCTCCACCGTGGTTTTTCATATTGAAAATGGACCCCAAGTCAACATCCAAAAGCCAAATTTTTAAAAAATTTATTTTTTTTCAAAAACTTATCACCCCTTAAAAAAGTGCTTTCTGGACCGTTTTTCGAAATTCTTTCGCTTTTTTTGTCAATTACACATGTGTAAGAACTGTATGAATATACTTTTGTCCAATTTTATCATCATAATTTTTTTTTTTTTTTACTTACGCATTATTGCATATGTTTTCTCCATTTGCAATATGATTTCATAGGAAGTCAGAAGTCAATAATTGCAAAATTTCATAAAAAACTTTACACACCCCTAAAAAAGTGCTTTCTGGACCATTTTTTGAAATTCTTTAGAATTTTGCGTCAATTACACACGTATAAGAACTGTATCAACATACTTTAGTCATATTTTATTATCATAATTTTTTTTTTTACTTGTGCATTAGGCATATGTTTTCTCCATTTGGAACATGATTTCATAGGAAGTCAAAAGTCAAAAATTGCAAAATTTCATAAAAAACTTCACACACCCCTAAAAAAGTGCTTTCTGGACCGTTTTTCGAAATTCTTTAGAATTTTGTGTCAATTACACACGTATAAGAACTGTATCAACATACTTTAGTCATATTTTATTATCATAATTTTTTTTTTTTTTACTTGTGCATAAGGCATATGTTTTGTGGGGGCCAAATGTCATAAGAAATTTGACATGCTCAAAAATCCTGCAGAAATGCAAAATTGACTGGCCTGATGAACTCGGGATGGCCGGGCAGTGATTGTTGTTCCTTTCAATCACTCGTGGTGTTGATTTCATCATGTCCATTTGTTTATGTTTTCTCACTTTTGCAAAGTCACTGTGCATTTGCAATATGGTTAACTGGGCATTCACCATCACCAATTTGTCATGCTATAAAAATCGTGCAGGAATGCCAAATTGACTGGCCCGATGAACTCGGGATGGCTGGGCAGTGATTCTGGTACCTCTCCATCGCTCGTTTGGGTTGATTTCAGAATCACTTACTTGTGCATTAGGCATATGTTTTCTCCATTTGGAACATGATTTCATAGGAAGTCAAAAGTCAAAAATTGCAAAATTTCATAAAAAACTTCACACACCCCTAAAAAAGTGCTTTCTGGACCGTTTTTTGAAATTCTTTAGAATTTTGTGTCAATTACACACGTATAAGAATTGTATCAACATACTTTAGTCATATTTTATTATCATATTTTTTTATTTTTTTTACTTGTGCATAAGGCATATGTTTTGTGGGGGCCAAATGTCATAAGAAATTTGACATGCTCAAAAATCCTGCAGAAATGCAAAATTGACTGGCCTGATGAACTCGGGATGGCCGGGCAGTGATTGTTGTTCCTTTCAATCACTCGTGGTGTTGATTTCATCATGTCCATTTGTTTATGTTTTCTCACCTTTGCAAAGTCACTGTACATTTGCAATATGGTTAACTGGGCATTCACCATCACCAATTTGTCATGCTATAAAAATCGTGCAGGAAGGCCAAATTGACTGGCCCGATGAACTCGGGATGGCTGGGCAGTGATTCTGGTACCTCTCCATCGCTCGTTTGGGTTGATTTCAGAATGTCACTTTTGGTGATGGTCCCTCACTGTTAAAACATATTGCAAATGTTTTCTCACTTTTGCAAAGTCACTGAAAATCGTGCAGGAATGCCAAATTGACTGAACCGATGAACTCGGGATGGCTGGGCAGTGATTCTGGTACCTCTCCATCGCTCGTTAGGGTTGATTTCAGAATGTCACTTTGGTGATGGTACCTCACTCTTGCAAAGTCACTGTACATTTGCAATATGGTTAACTGGGCATTCACCATCACCAATTTGTCATGCTATAAAAATTGTGCAGGAATGCCAAATTGACTGGCCCGATGAACTCGGGATGGCTGGGCAGTGATTCTGGTACCTCTCCATCGCTCGTTTGGGTTGATTTCAGAATGTCACTTTTGGTGATGGTACCCCACTGTTAAAACATATTGCAAATGTTTTCTCACTTTTGCAAAGTCACTGAAAATCATGCAGGAATGCCAAATTGACTGGCCCAATGAACTCGGGATGGCTGGGCAGTGATTCTGGTACCTCTCCATCACTCGTTAGGGTTGATTTCAGAATGTCACTTTGGTGATGGTACCTCACTCTTGCAAAGTCACTGTACATTTGCAATATGGTTAACTGGGCATTCACCATCACCAATTTGTCATGCTATAAAAATTGTGCAGGAATGCCAAATTGACTGGCCCGATGAACTCGGGATGGCTGGGCAGTGATTCTGGTACCTCTCCATCGCTCGTTTGGGTTGATTTCAGAATGTCACTTTTGGTGATGGTACCCCACTGTTAAAACATATTGCAAATGTTTTCTCACTTTTGCAAAGTCACTGAAAATCATGCAGGAATGCCAAATTGACTGGCCCAATGAACTCGGGATGACTGGGCAGTGATTCTGGTACCTCTCCATCACTCGTTAGGGTTGATTTCAGAATGTCACCTTGGTGATGGTACCTCACTCTTGCAAAGTCACTGTACATTTGCAATATGGTTAACTGGGCATTCACCATCACCAATTTGTCATGCTATAAAAATCGTGCAGGAATGCCAAATTGACTGGCCCGATGAACTCGGGATGGCTGGGCAGTGATTCTGGTACCTCTCCATCGCTCGTTTGGGTTGATTTCAGAATGTCGCTTTTGATGATGGTACCTCACCGCTTAAACATATTGCAAATGGACAAGAGTCACCTGCAATTCACCGTCCATCAGTCAATTTGATATCATTCTGACACCAAACTGATAAAAACTGACACCAAACCCACTTTTCCCAACTCGTTTAGGAGCCAAGTATCACATACTTCAGAGCTGGCCCACAATTCACAACGCCTTCGGTTCAAACCATAAAAAAAAAACATAAAACACGTAGTTACGTTCTAGCTGCGGGTCCATTTCTTGTGTTATGTGTAGGCCTAGCTGAGGCGACCTGAGGTCTAGAACAGGATTCTAAAGTTTCGGAACTCTAGGTCTGACGGTTCTTTAAAAGTTCCAACAAGGTTAACTAATGCAGGGAGTGTTTGTCTCTACGCACCCCAATGGGTCCCTACTTCCAAGCTGTGTGTATGTGATTTAGTTTTCCTTTGAAATTTTATGGGAAAAATGACTGATTTACAGTTCATGGGGGTTGCCTAATCACATATATGAAGTTTTGGAAAGATCAGATTTTTTTAACCCCTCGAAACAGCCCATGAGACACCAATTATGGCACTTCCGGTTGGCACAGGAAGCTATAACTCAAAGCACATCCTCATTGGGGTATTATATTACAGAATC
This sequence comes from Oncorhynchus masou masou, assembly GCF_036934945.1. Classification (NCBI taxonomy): domain Eukaryota; kingdom Metazoa; phylum Chordata; class Actinopteri; order Salmoniformes; family Salmonidae; genus Oncorhynchus; species Oncorhynchus masou. The sequence continues at coordinate 79,828,803 of NC_088217.1, read as the reverse complement.
CTGAGTTTTAAGTCTTTACCATGAAAACTGACTGATTTACACAGGGTTGAATGTACTATGTCTATCAAACTGCAGGCAGGTTATGGGTAAACACTTTTAGGGCGATTGTAACCACTTCCGGTAGGTCTAGGAAGCTTAGAATCGACACAGGTAGACCTTATAGTGGCCTGATGGACTGGTACCGAAGACAGGTTCATAATGCATTCATAACCCATATAGACCCCAGGATGTATTTAGGGGAGCAGGCAATGTATTCCTATGGAGAGAGAAGTCAATGCAAACTGTTTTTATGTAAACACCTTCTTTTAACTGTGAGGGGTTAATGTCACACGGTCAAGGTTAGGCTTGCACAGATTGGGAGGACCTTAGGAACAGTCCTGTGTTTGAATTGTCCTTCTAAACCTAACGGTTCCGCCGCTGTCACCCAAAATCAAATGACGTACTGGTGCAGGCTTCATTTTGGGCCTACCTTTCTCATGGTCACTGCGCTCAGACCGAGCGAGCTACGGTCAAGCAGGGCGTCTCGTTGAACTCGGCACCGTCTGGACACTATGGTGATACCATTTTTTGTGTTGATTTCAGAATGCCATTTTGGTGATGGTCCCTCTCCGCTTAAACATGTTGCAAATGCACAAAAGTCAACTAGCAAGTCAGTGTCCATCAGTCAATTAGATGTCATTCTGACACCAAACTGATATCAATTGACACCAAACCCACTTTTTCCAACTCATTTAGAAGCCAACTATCACATATGTCAGAGCAGGCCCATAATTCACAGCGCCTTTAGATGAAAACATAATAAAAACGTAAAACACATAGTTACGTTCTAGCTGCGGGTCCAGTTCGGACATTATGTGTAGGCCTATGTGAGGCGACCCCGAATCCCGAGTTTCGGCTCAATAGGTCATTCTGTGCCCGAGTAAAACCCTAATTAGTGCTGAAAATCCACTTTTTTCAATTACTTGCTACGGGGTCCTTGAATGAGCTATCGGATAGAAACATTGGGGTCCATCTCTATGGGCCGAGCCGGTTTCAATGCACCTAGTCTTGTGTCTCTGAGACTTTTCTAAATGTCGCCATTTTTGTAATGGTCAAAATGAATTGAAGTCATTGCAAATGTACGAGGCTGTTTCTCGGTCCGAGAACCTTCTAGAGCCACCTAACTCACCACGCACTATCGACCTGAGGTCTAGAACAGGTTTCTAAAGTTTCGGAACTCTAGGTCTGACGGTTCTTTTGTAGCTCGAACAAAGCTAACTATTGGAGGCACTGTCAGCCTCTACGCACCCCAATACGTCCCTTCATCCAAGTTGTGTATCTGTTTGATTTAGTTTTCCTTTGAATTTTTATGGGACAAATTACTGATTTACAGTTCATGGGGGTTGCCTAATCACATATATGAAGTTTTGGACAGATCAGATTTTTTTAACCCTTCCAAACAGCCCCTGAGACACCAATTATGGCACTTCCGGTTGACACAGGAAGCTATAAGTCAACACATATCCTCATTGGGCTATGCTTTTACAGAATCCTGAGTTTTAAGTCTTTACGTTAAGAATTGACTGATTTACACAGGGTTCAATGCACTATGTGAAACAAATTGCAGGCAGGGAATGGATATACACTTTTAGGGTGATTTTAAGCACTTCCGGTTGGCCCAGGAAGCCTTGAATCGACACAGGTAGACCTTATAGTGGCCTGATGGACTGGTACCGAAGACAGGTTCATACAGCATTCATAACCCATATAGACTCCAGGTTGTATTTAGGGGAGCAGGCAATGTATTCCTATGGGGAGAGAAGTCAATGCAAACTGTTTTTCTGTAAACACCTTCTTTTAACTGTGAAGGGTTAATGTCACACGGTCAAGGTTAGGCTTGCACAGATCGGGAGGACCTTAGGAACAGTCCTGTGTTTGAATTGTCCTTCTAAACCGAACGGTTCCGCCGCTGTCACCCAAAATCAAATGACGTTGTGGTGCAGGCTTCATTTTGGGCCTACGTTTCTTATGGTCGCTGCGCTCAGACCGAGCGAGCTACGGTCAAGCGGGATATCTCGTTGAACTCGGCACGGCCTTGGGATTATGTTTATGCCATTGCCTGCTCTCTGTGTCTTTAAACACCGCGCTTTGTCACTCCATCCTTGCTGTGTTTGTGTGTGAGAGCTTTTCTTTTCTTCCTGTTGGCACAGGAAGCTATAAATAAACTCATATCCTCATTGGGGTATGCCTTTACAGAATCCTGAGTTTTAAGTCTTTACGTTAAGAACTGAGTTATTTACGGAGGGTTTATTGAGTGTTTTTTCAGAAAATCATAGAAAATCACAGAAATCTTGCAGAGCTCCGCAGCACACTTTAAAAATATTCATATGAACACCCTGCAACTGGATCTGTAACTGTTGAAAAAAAAACACCTATATTTGAACATCACAAATCTGTCATTGTACGATTTCTCTTAAATGACGATAGATAAATGGCTGATTTTTTTTTATTGACACCGGAGGCTCCTTGACTTTGACGTGAAGTGAAAAAATAATTTCTCTATTTTCATTTTGGACCTTTAATCCCAGAAAAATGGCCATAACTCAAAAACCGTTGAGGCCTAGACGCCATCTTGTTCGGGGCCAACTGCCCATTATGCCAAACCTATGCTCACCAAGTTTCGGCTTCGAAATATTTTCAGTTTTCGAGATATGGCCCGTCATGATTCGTGATGTTTTGTCAAATTGCAATATGATTGCTTATGCCGTCTTGTGGGATTTTCCGGCATAGCGATTATTTTATAAAACGAAAACCGAATGTCCGACAAAGTTCATTTGATGACTTCCCGGTAGGTCTGGCCCTGCCGCTCGGCCCGACGCCGTCCCCGAATTTTAAAAATGTTTTCGGACGTCTAGTAAGGGAAGGTACATTTGCAATATGGACCCTTTCACTAACCATACAGAAAATGTCGAAATGTTCCCTTATGTATGTACTTGCAAGTGAAATCGAATTTCGTCTCCCTCCGTCGTTCCCATAATCGCCCATTGATACAGATGGTCAATGCGATGAGGAAATTTAGATCCGTCGGTAACTCCTGAGCAGCAAGCTCATCTTTGACCTCCTCTGAGATGCGGTGCAGGAACATATCGAACAGTGCTTCCTGGTTCCAAGCAGTCTCCGCTGCCAACGTGCAGAAATCCACCACATAGTCTGCCACATTTCGGGAGTCCTGCCGAAGCTGGATTAGCTTCTGCAGAACGGGGCATCAAAAACCTTCTTCACCTCTCCCACGAACCCCTCCAGACTAACGCATATGGCCGGCTGTTGTTCCCATACAGCAGTAGCCCAGGTGAGAGCCCTCCCGGACATAAGCGTGATGAGGTAGGCTATCTTGGAGCAATCCGAGTGGAAGGAAGAGGGCTGAAGTTTGAAAATGAGGGCACACTGAGCTAGAAACCCCAACAGTTGCTCGACTCTCCATTAAATCATTCCGGGGTAGGTAAGCTGGGCTCCCAAGAAGGTGGAGTGACCAATGAGACGACGCTACTAACAGCTGAGTTACTGAGGGGCTGTGGGGTTACCACAGTGGTAGGCTGCCTCACAGACAACCCGTGGAATTGCTCCAGAAAAATGTCCAACGCCTGGTCATGGCGTTCAGCCAATGTTTGGACCCCTCCATGATGCCACCGAGCAATTCCTCGTGTCTACCGATGGTGGCTCCTTGTGGAGGAGATGGCATTGTGCAGCTGGCCGGGTCTGCTGGGTCAGTCATGGCCAGTTTGTACTATCACATTTTAAGGTAAGACCCAGATGCAGACAACGTCAAAGTAATAACTGTTTACTACTCCAACAGGAGCAGGCATGAGACAGGTCAAGGGCAGGCAGGGCTCAGTAATCCAGATAGGGGGGGCAAAGGTAAAGGACAGCAGGCAGGCTAAGGGTCAGCGCAGGCAGAAATGGTCAACACCAGGAAAACTAGAAAACAGGAACAATCGCGAGACAGGAACAGAGGGAAACATGCTGGTAGGCTTGAAGAAACAAAACTAACTGGCAACAGACAAACAGAGAACACAGGTATAAATACACAGGGGGTAATGTGGAAGATGGGCGACACCTGGAGGGGAGTGGAGACAGTCACAAGTACAGGTGAAACAGATCAGGGTGTTACAATACCTTGCACAGACGAGGCAGCATTAATGAAAGGGTGTTGAGTCCCATTGGTCCATGGTATACCACACGTTGTCATCATCGGATAGCTTTTGTCTGGGGCGTAGATAAAAGGCTGGGGCTTGTTCTGGTCATTTAGAGAGCTATTTTTCTAGCAATGCCACCTGGCAGAGCACTTTCCCTATCTTTTTATATGTGCAGCCCCGACTATTGTCTCCGTCTCTTTCCATTGGATTTTTGTGGTTCTTGGTTTCTTCAGTGAAACTCAGTGTTGCGTATCTCAATCCATTTTTTTCCTCTTTTATAACGAATGAGAATTGCTTCAGTTTGCGATTTCCTTTGTTGCCTCTTCGGCCAAAGTGCAAATGCAAATCAAACCACACCTTATTCAATAACCGTCTAGGGGTGGCGGGGCTCAAGGCTTCGGACTCGGAGAGGATTATTAGGTGCTCCTGTGACTGTGGGTGGTGGGTGGTGGTCGGTTCTGTCCCTGGGTGGTGGTCGGTTCTGTCCCTGTCCTCCCTTCTCAGCTGTTTTATGATACCAGCAAAGACATTGTTTGCGTTTAGGAACTCAATATCTCTCATCAGGCACCAAGACGGGCTCAGTGGAGGCTCATTTAAGTAGCGGTGTAGGACAGCCGCCGTCCAGCGAAGCAGGTGATTCCATATCGGTCTCTTTTAGCAGTCCATGCGGTGGTGTAGAAACTCTGGAGAATATTACCCATCTTCTGTTTTAAAACATTTGCCAGACCGATGTTTATCCACTTTTCTGAAAGCCATTCCAGAAAGCATTTCGCTGCCCAATTGGTTTGTCTTGATGTAGCTTTTTAATTGATCTCCTTTTCTATGTCGTCTATAACAGCACTAGTGATTTCTGCATGTCTAACGTTAACGCCATGCTGAGGTTGCTGGTCCACTTGCTCTTCTTCTTGTTTAATTTATTTCATATCCTCCTCCTCTTCTTGTTGGCATCATTCTTCATAGTGGTTAAAACAAATAAAAAGTAGCATTAAAATCATCCATGACGACTTACAGGTGCTAAGACTAGAAGTTCTAAAAGTAGTAGTGGTAGTGGGTTGCTAGGTAACGACGTAAACGATGCCACTTTATATGAACGTGGCCATGTGCATGTTGTCTCATTTATCATTGGCAGGAGAGGCTTTAACAACATGTTTTTCTACATTCCTTGATGTAGTCATGCCCATAGATGGTCATTGGTGCCTCCCTGTGTGTATAATTGGCTACAATGCACAGAATTACATATACAATTTAGAATTGATAGGATCACTGTGCTATAATGCAACAAAGGTTGGCAATACTGTAATATTCAAAGGTAATTTAATTAATAACTATAGTTAATTTAATTGTCCTCCTGTCCACTGAGCCTGAGGGCTTTTGATTCACCAGCCTGTAACCATTGACCTGTAGACCTACTGTTTGTGGCATGCACACAAAGGCATTCACACAATGAAATATTTTCGTCAAAACATCATACATTTTTGTTGCATGGATTAACATTTCATTATAATTCACATTATTCAAAGTTTATAACATTTATAGTAGCCTGGGCTAAACATGACGGCACATTGCATACAGGATAACAGTATGATGCATAATAACCCAAAAGAGAGATGAGTTTACTGAAGAGAAACAATTCTTCCCTGGATGGAATCTAAATATTTGTCAAACAAACTATAAATTCAACAACTGCTTTTCAACTGCTTTCTTCTGGTACAGGGGCTGTAGCTGTATTGGTCTCTGTTGGTACAGAGGATTTCCCTATACTTCGCTGTGAAGTGGACAGAGTATCTGAGCTACTCTTTATTGGTGTACATGCTGTATCTGAGCTGGTGTCTACTGGTCCAGAAGGTGCATCTGAACTGTAGTTTACTGGGGTAGATAATGTACCTACATGCTGTGGCTCTGAGACCAGCTGACAATCCTGGACTGCTTCTATCATGAGTGTCTGTACTGTCTGATACTGAGCTAGTGGGTCTCCTCAGACCTGATAGGTCAAGTGTTCCTCCCTCTCTGTCTACCTGACCACTGCTCCTCTGGGTTTCCATTGTCTTTACTACATTTCCTTGTTCTACGCCCATCTGATAGCAATGTGAGTGTCTTGTAAATGGTGGTCTTAGTGAAACATGTGTTGGGGGATTGTGGGAGCATGTTGTTGTTTTCGGAAAAGTTGGGGCTCTATGTATGGGAATTCGGGTTGGACGTGTTTGTTTCTGAGAAGTTAGGTTCTTTCACCTACTTTCTCTCTGACGCTCGATCGTCATCCCTTCTCTGAGGGGTTGGTGGAGACCTCTGACCGTCAGTCTGGCTGTCGTGTGTGGCTCCCTTGGTCCTCTGACCCTGGCTCCACCTCAGAGTGGATGTTCTCCTGTTGATGGGAATGACTTTCTTCTTTTCTATATCCCTCTTCTTCCTTCCCTTCTTCCTGTGTTTTCTATTCTTCATCCTCTCCCTCTGCTTTCCCTCTTCCTCTCCATCTCTTCTACCTTCTTCCTCACCCTCGCCATCTCATCTTCCCTTGTTCTCTCACTCTGTCTCTCCATCTCCCCCGTCTCTGCATCATAACCTCTGACCCTTGCCTCATGTGACTCCTGGTCAGATCCATTCCCATAATCCTCTGTCCCCCACAGTGTATCCTGATTGTGGTTCAGCCTGTATCCATCGCTGGTTTGTGACATCCGAGAGGGCTTTGGAAGGGGTGAGATGAGTCTGTGACATGTCCTTCTCCTGTCTCTTGCTCTCTTCCTTCACTTCCTTTTCTCTTTCTCCCTCTCTGTTTCTAGATACCTTAGTCAGTGTCCTCACCTGAGAGCAGGCTATTACTCTCAACATCACCTGTGTTATCAATAGTGTCAAGCATAGGTGTAATAGGTGGCAGGGAAGTCAGGCGCAGGAGAGTCAAACTGAGTGTAAAATGGAGTCTTTTAATAAAGTTCCAAGAGTATGCTCCATAACAATGAATGTACAAACAAACCAAACATGGGTACGAGGACCCGACGCGCACATATACAACAAACACACTATACTGACAATAAAACAATCTCTGACAAAGACATAAGGGGAAACAGAGGGTTAAATACACAACAGGTAATGAATGGGATTGAAAACAGGTGTGTGGGAAGACAAGACAAAACCAATGGAAAATGAAAAAAGGATCAATGATGGCTAGAAGACCGGTGACGTCGAACGCCGAGCACCGCCCGAACAAGGAGAGGCAACGACTTCGGCAGAAGTCGTGACAAATAGATCCTGCCTCATATAGTAACAGCTGCTTCTCTTCCTCACACTCTCTAGTTATCACAGCCTTGCTGGTGTGGGTAATCTGGTTATACTTAACAATAAGACCTGAGGGGGTGTGGTATATTCACAATATACCACAAACCCCCGAGGTGACTTATTTATGTTATAAATTGGTTACCAACGTAATTAGAGCAGTAAAAATACAAGTTTTGTCATACCCGTGGTATACGGTCTGATATAGCACGGCTTTTAGCCAATCAGCATGCAGTTCTTTGTCCTGCTCTGGATATCATTCAACATATCACACTTTCCCTTTCTTACTTTCAAAATCTGAATATTTTGTTGACCTGGAATCATTCTTTGATCCTGAGATAGCTAGAGATACACTTGTTGATATGAAACAATATATTTCCATCAAACTTCAAGGAGGAGACTCAAATAATAAAACATTTATGGTAATATTTACAGTAAAGACATGGACTTACCTTTGAAACACTTCCAGCAGATGAAACAGGCCTCTACACATGGATGAACAGCCAATAGAACAGAAGCAAAGACACCAATCACAGCACCAGCTATTAGGGGGACAATGGAAACATGTAAATACAGTAACAGTTTTTATTTTTCAAGGTCAAATATTTCTTACATAAATAAATACAACACACACACACACACACACACACACACACACACAATAGTATACACAGCACATACACTACCGTTCAAAAGTTTGCGGTCACTTAGAAATGTCCTGGTTTTCCACGAAAACATACATAAAATGAGTTGTAAAATGAATAGGAAATATAGTCAAGATTTTGACAAGGTTATAAATAATGATTTTGAAATGTTAATTAATTGTCCTTCAAACGTTGCTTTCATCAAAGAATCCTCCATTTGCATCAATTACAGCCTTGCAGACCTTAGACATTCTAGTTGTCAATTTGTTGAGGTAATCTAAAGAGATTTCACCCCATGCTTCCTGAAGCACCTCCCACAAGTTGGATTGGCTTGATGGGCACTTCTTATGTACCATACGGTCAAGCTGCTCCCACAACAGCCCAATAGGGTTGAGATCCGGTGACTGTACTGGCCACTCCATTATAGACAGAATACCAGCTGACTGCTTCTTCCATAAATAGTTCTTGCATAGTTTGGAGCTGCGCTTTGGGTCATTGTCCTGTTGTAGGATACATTTTACCCTGTACAAATCTCCCACTTTACCACCACCAAAAGCACCCCCAGACCATCACATTGACTCCACCATGCTTGACAGATGGCGTCAAGACCTCCTCCAGCATATTTTCATATTTTTCTGCGTCTCACAAATGTTCTTCTTTGTGATCCGAACACCTCAATCTTAGATTTGTCAGTCCATGACACTTTTTTACAATTTTCCTCTGTCCAGTGTCTGTGTTATTTAGCCCATCTTGTTTCTGGACATTTTGAGCCTGTAATCAAACCAACAAATGCTGATGCTCCAGATACTCAACTAGTCTAAAGAAGGCCAGTTTTATTGCTTCTTTAATCAGACCAAAAGTTTTCAGCTGTGCTAACATAATTGCAAAAGGGTTTTCTAATGATCAATTAGACTTTTAAAATTATACACTTGGATTAGCTAACACAACGTGCCATTGGAACACAGGAGTGATGGTTGCTGATAATGGGCCTCTGTACGCCTATGTAGATATTCCATTAAAAATGAGCCGTTCCCAGCTACAATAGTCATTTACAACATTAACAATGTGTACACTGTATTTCTGGTCAATTTGGGGCAGCAGTGTAGCCTACTGGTTGGAGCGTTGGACTAGTAACCAAAAGGTTTCAAGATCAAATCCCTGAGCTGACAAGGTACACATCTGCCTTAACAAGGCACTGTTCCCAGGCTGTCATTCAAAATACGAATTTGTTATTAACAGACTTACCTAGTTAAATAAAGTTGCTTTTCTTTCAAAAACAAGGGCATTTCTAAGTGACCCCATTTTTGTGGAAAAGTGGAAAAATAATAGTTTACATGTTGATTGCCAATAGTTGGATGTCAACTATGTCAAATCAAAATCAAAAATCAAATCAAACTCTATTTGTCACATGCGCCGAATACAACAAGTGTAGACTTTACCGTGAAATGCTTACTTACAAGCCCTTAACTAACAGTACAGTTCAAGAAGAAGAAAATATTTACCAAGTAGACTAAAATACAAAAGTAATAATAAAAGTAACACATAAGAATTACAATAACAAGGCTATATACAGGGGGCACCGGTACCTAGTCAGTGTGCGGGGGTACAGGCTAGTTGAGGTCATCTGTACATGTAGGTGGGGGCGAAGTGACATAGGTGCATAGGTGACAAATAAACAGCGAGAAGCAGCAGTGTACTAAAGGGAGTGGTGGGGTGGTCAATGTAAATTGTCCGGTGGTGATTTTATGAATTATTCAGCAGTCTTATGGCTTGGGGGTAGAAGCTGTTTTAGGATCCTTTTGGTCCTAGACATGGCACTACGGGGCCGCTTGCCGTACGGTAGCAGAGAAAACAATCTATAACTTGGGTGACTGGAGTCTCTGACAATTGTATGGCCTTTCTTCTGACACTGCCTAGGACTATAGGTCCTGGATGGCAGGAAGCTTGGCCCCAGTGATGTACTGGGCCGTTCGCAATACCCTCTAGCCTTATGGTCAGATGCCGTGCAGTTGCCATACCAGGCGGTGATGCAACTAGTCACGATGCTTCGATGGTGCAGCTGTAGAACCTTTTGAGGATCTGGGGACCCATGCCAAATCTTTTCAGTCTCCTGAGGGGGAAAGGGTTTTGTCGTGCCCTCTTCACGACTGTCTTGGTATGTTTGGACCATGATAGCCATGATAGTTAGTGATGTGGACACCAAGGAAGTTGAAACTCTCGACTCACACCACTACAGCCCGGTCGATGTTAATGGGGGCCTGTTCAGCCCGCCTTTTCCTGTAGTCCACGATCAGCTCATTTGTCTTGCTCACATTGAGGGAGAGGTTGTTGTCCTAGCACCATACTGCCAGTTCTCTGACCTCCTCCCTACAGGCCGTCTCATCGTTGTCGGTGATCAGTCCTACCACTGTTGTGTCGTCAGCAAACCTAATGATGGTGTTGGAATCGTGTTTGGCTACGCAGTCGTGGGTGAACAGGGAATACAGGAGGGGCCTAAGTACCCACCCCTGAGGGGCCCCAGTGTTAAGGATCAGCGTGGCAGACGTGTTGCTGCGTAGTCTTACCACCTGGGGGCGGCCCGTCAGGAAGTTCAGGATTCAGTTACAGATGGAGGTGTTTCGTCCCTGAGTCCTTCGCTTAGTGATGAGCTTTGTGGGCACTATGGTGTTGAACGCTGAGCTGTAGTCAATGAACAGCATTCTCACATAGGTGTTCCATTTGTCCAGGTGAGAAAGGGCAGTGTGGAGTGCAATAGAGATTGCATCATTTGTGCATCTGTTAGGGCTGTATGCAAATTGGAGTGGGTCTAGGGTTTCTGGGATAATGGTGTTGATATGAGACATGACCAGCCTTTCAAAGCACTTCATGGCTACAGACGTGAGTGCTACTGGTCGGTAGTTGTTTAGGCAGGTTACCTTAGTGTTCTTTGGCACAGGGACTATGGTGGTCTGCTTAAAACATGTTGGTATTACAGACTCAGACAGGGAGAGGTTGAAGATGTCAGTGAAGACACTTGCCAGTTTGTCAGCAGGAATCAGGAGGATAGAATTATGGTCAGATTTGCCAAGTGGAGGGTGAGGGAGAACTTTGTATGTGTCTCTGTTTGTGGAGTAAAGGTGGTCTAGAGTTTTTTTCCATCTGGTTGCGCATTTAACATGCTGATAGACATTTGGTAAAACAGATGTAAGTTTTCCTGCATTAAAGTCCCCGGCCTCTGGATGAGCATTTTCCTGTTTCCTTATGGTGGAATACAGCTGCTCATTGAGTGTGGTTTTAGTGCCAGCATCGGTCTGTGGTGGTATGTAGACAGCTATGAAAAATACAGATGAACACTCTCAAGGAAGATTGTGTGGTCTACAGCTTATCATGAGATACTCTACCTCAGGTGAGCAAAACCTTGAGACGTCCTTATATCGTGCACCAGCTGTTGTTTACATATACAGTGGGGCAAAAAAGTATTTGTCAGCCACCAATTGTGCAAGTTCTCCCACTTAAAAGATGAGAGAGGCCTGTAATTTTCATCATAGGTACACTTCAACTATGACAGACAAAATGAGGGAAAAAAATCCAGAAAATCACATTGTAGAATTTTTAATGAATTTATTTGCAAATTATTGTGGAAAATAAGTGATTGGTCAAAAACAAAAGTTTATCTCAGTACTTTGTTATATACCCTTTGTTGGCAATGACAGAGGTCAAACGTTTTCTGTAAGTCTTCACAAGGTTTTCACACACTGTTGCTGAGATTTTGGCACATTCCTCCATGCAGATCTCCTCTAGAGCAGTGATATTTTGGGGCTGTTGCTGGGCAACGCGGACTTTCAACTCCCTCCAAAGATTTTCTATGGGGTTGAGATCTAGAGACGAGCTAGGACACTCCAGGACCTTGAAATGCTTCTTACGAAGGCACTCCTTCGTTGCCCGGGCGGTGTGTTTGGGATCATTGTCATGCTGAAAGACCCAGCCACGTTTCATCTTCATTGCCCTTGCTGATGGAAGGAGGTTTTCACTCAAAATCTCACGATACATGGCCCCATTCATTCTTTCCTTTACACAGATCAGCCATCCTGATCCATTTGCAGAAAAACAGACGCAAAGCATGATGTTTCCGCCCCCATGCTCCACAGTAGGTATGGTGTTCTTTGGATGCAACTCAGCATTCTTTGTCCTCCAAACACGACGAGTTGAGTTTTTACCAAAAAGTTATATTTTGGTTTCATCTGACCATATGACATTCTCCCAATCTTCTTCTGGATCATCCAAATGCTCTCGAGCAAACTTCAGATGGGCCTGGACATGTACTGGCTTAAGCAGGGGAACACGTCTGGCACTGCAGGATTTGAGTCCCTGGCGACGTAGTGTGTTACTGATGGTAGGCTTTGTTACTTTGGTCCCAGCTTTCTGCAGGTCATTCACTAGGTCCCCCCGTGTGGTTCTGGGATTTTTGCTCACCGTTCTTGTGATCATTTTGACCCCACGTGGTAAGATCTTGCGTGGAGCCCCAGATCAAGGGAGATTATCAGTGGTCTTGTATGTCTTCCATTTCCTAATAATTGCTCCCACAGTTGATTTCTTCAAACCAAGCTGCTTACCTATTTCAGATTCAGTCTTCCCAGCCTGGTGCAGGTCTACAATTTTGTTTCTGGTGTCCTTTGACAGCTCTTTGGTCTTGGTCATAGTGGAGTTTGGAGTGTGACTGTTTGAGGTTGTGTCTTTTATACTGATAACAGGTTCAAACCGGTGTCATTAATACAGGTAACAGGTGGAGGACAGAGGAGTCTCTTAAAGAAGAATTTACAGGTCTGTGAGAGCCAGAAATCTTGCTTGTTTGTAGGTGACCGAATACTTATTTTCCACCATAATTTGAAAATAAATTCATAAAAAATCCTACAATGTGATTTTTCTGGATTTTTTTTCTCCATTTTGTATGTCATAGGTGAAGTGTACCTATGATGAAAATTACAGGCCTTTCATCTTTTTAAGTGGGAGAACTTGCACAATTGGTGGCTGACTAAATACCTTTTTTTGCCCCACTGTATGCATAGTCCGCCACACCTTGCCCTTCCAGACACCGCTGTTCTATCCTGCTGATACAGCCACACAGTGAAGCATAAGATATCATTTTTTTAATGTCCCGTTGGTAGTTTAATCTAGGTCGTTGATTTTATTTTCCAATAATTGCACGTTAGCTAGTTGAACGGAAGCCGGGTGGGTTTATTCGATTGCCTACAAATTCTCAGAAGGCAGCCTGACCTCCGTCCTCTTTTTCTCCGTCGTCTCTTCACGCAAATGACAAGGATTTGGGCCTGTTCCCGGGAAAGCAGTATGTTGTTCACGTCGGGCTCGTTAAAGGAAAAAAAACTTACGCCAGTTTGCGGTGAGAATTCACTGTTCTGATGTCCAGAAGTTATTTTCAGTCATAAGAGACGGTAGCAGCAACATTATGTACAAAATAAGTTAAAAACAAGTTACAAACAACGCAAAAAAACAACAACAAAAAAACACAATCGGTTAGGAACACGTAAATCATCCGCTATGTTCTCCGGTGCCGTCTTGATGATACAGTATATCAGGGGTAGGTAACCCTGTTCCTGGAGTACCGCAGGATTTTGTTCCAACTCGGCACCACACCAGACCAACTGAGCTAAATGATCAGTTCAGTGATTGCCTAAATTCAGGTTTGCCTACCCCTGCAGTAGATGAATGCTTTAAGCAAACTGTAAGCTCTTAAAGACACGAAACCTGCAAAGGTCTTGAGACATTCTGAAACAAGCCACATCTCCAAACTGGTAACAGTAATATCAAACAAAACAAGATGGAAACAGTTCTCAGAACTGAAATTGTTCTGATTAACAACCCTGGAGCAGATCAAGTAAAGCAGATTGTGAAATAATTGGCTTTTCAACAGTACAAACTAGCAAGGGGTGACAGTGACAATCTTTATCCACAGTGTTACCTCTATGGGTGACATTTTGACATTGCAAAAATGCATAGATGTAAAGATAAACCAAAACCAAGCAGGTTATTTCAAATACTTGTCACAAGTATATTGTTTAAAGCACATTTTCCTTGCAGATTCCAACCTTATAATACACATTTTATATATGTTAGTCCACACACTGCTCACTTTAAACTCACATTAGTAATCACCTTCTCATACTGTATGTAGATGTCACTAAAACATGTTCTTCAAATAAATGCCACCACAAATAAGATGAGTAACACATCTGGCAACATCTCTACATTGTCAAAATATCCCCATAGAAGTACCATGTAAAAGGTGTGTGTCGTGGAAATTTCCTCTATTTACCAAATCATGAGAGCAAATCACACACAAGTCAGAGTTAGTTATCAAAGTCCATCTTTAATTATATGAGCTCTATCACAACCCTGTGACTCTCAGATCAATTCAGTGTCTATCAATGAATTCTCTGAGAGGCCCTTCCACATTTCAACTGAGATCCTTTATAGCAAAGACACACACAGGATAAGACAGCATCGGCATAATTCATTGTTCAGCTTTGTCTCCTTTCTCCTTTCTCAAACTCAGAACCATAAACCAATCCTCCATATCAACAGGCATATATCAAATCCATCCTATCTTGACAAGATCACAGAGACACACTGACTGGCACACAGACATTGTGGAGCCAAGAGATACACGCTTGACCTCTCCCCTCTCTCCGGCCCAAGCAACTTAGTCTTGACATAGAACAGATACTGCAACCCCGCCACAGTATTATACAAACACATTCTGATGAGAAGTAACTTACAAACATATGATGAATATAAAACATCTAACTCATGTTACCACCTAATTCTGATTATTCCCCAACATGTGTTAGTGTTACTACCTGTGTTAGTGGGCTGATTGTTATTATTCTGATTCATGGAGTAATCTCAAGAAGAACAATCTGAAATTCCTTTTTGATACTGTTGCAAAGCTAACTAAAAAGCAGCATTCCCCAAGAGAGGATGGCTTTCACTTCAGCAGTAATACATTCATGAACTTCTTTGAGGAAAATATCATGATTATTAGAAAGCAAATTATGCACTCCTCTTTAAATCTGCGTATTCCTTCAAAGCTCAGTTGTCCTGAGTCAGCACAACTCTGCCAGGACCTAGGATCAAGAGAGACACTCAAGTGTTTTAGTACTATATCTCTTGACACAATGATGAAAATAATCATGGCCTCTAAACCTTCAAGCTGCATACTGGACCCTATTCCAACTAAACTACTGAAAGAGCTGCTTCCTGTGCTTGGCCCTCCTATGTTGAACATAATAAACGGCTCTCTATCCACCGGATGTGTACCAAACTCACTGAAAGTTGCAGTAATAAAGCCTCTCTTGAAAAAGCCAAACCTTGACCCAGAAAATATAAAAAACTATCGGCCGATATCGAATCTTCCATTCCTCTCAATTTTATTTGAAAAGGCTGTTGCGCAGCAACTCACTGCCTTCCTGAAGACAAACAATGTTTATAAAATGCTTCAGTCAGACCCCATCATAGCACTGAGACTGCACTTGTGAAGGTGGTAAATTACCTTTTAATGGCATCAGACCGAGGCTCTGCATCTGTCCTCGTGCTCCTAGACCTTAGTGCTGCTTTTGATACCATCGACCACCACATTCTTTGGAGAGATTGGAATCCCAAATTGGTCTACACGGACAAGTTCTGGCCTGGTTTAGATCTTATCTGTCAAAAAGATATGTTTGTCTCTGTGAATAGTTTGCCCTCTGACAAATCAACTGTAAAGTTCGGTGTTCCTCAAGGTTCCGTTTTAGGACCACTATTGTTTTCACTATATATTTTACCTCTTGCGGATGTTATTCGAAAACATAATGTTAACTTTCACTGCTATGCGGATGACAAACAGCTGTACATTTCAATGAAACATGGTGAAGCCCCAAAATTGCCCTCGCTAGAAGCATGTGTTTCAGACATAAGGAAGTGGATGGCTGCAAACGTTCTACTTTTAAACTCGGACAAAACAGAGATGCTTGTTCTAGGTCCCAAGAAACAAAGAGATCTTCTGTTGAATCTGACAATTAATCTTAATGGTTGTACAGTCGTCTCAAATAAAACTGTGAAGGACCTCTGCGTTACTCTGGACCCTGATCTCTCTTTTGAAGAACATATCAAGACTGTTTCAAGGACAGCTTTTTTTCCATCTATGTAACATTGCAAAAATCTGAAACTTTCTGTCCAAAAATGATGCAGAAAAATTAATTCATGCTTTTCTCACTTCTAGGTTAGACTACTGCAATGCTCTACTTTCTGGCTACCCGGATAAAGCACTAAATAAACTTCAGTTAGTGCTAAATACGGCTGCTAGAATCCTGACTAGAACCAAAACATTTGATCATATTACTCCAGTGCTAGCCTCCCTACACTGGCTTCCTGTCAAGGCAAGGGCTGATTAAGGTTTTACTGCTAACCTACAAAGCATTACATGGGCTTGCTCCTACCTATCTCTCTGATTTGGTCCTGCCGTACATACCTACACGTACGCTACGGTCAGAAGACGCAGGCCTCCTAATTGTCCCTAGAATTTCTAAGCAAACAGCTGGAGGCAGGGCTTTCTCCTATAGAGCTCCATTTTTATAGAATGGTCTGCCTACCCATGTGAGAGACGCAAACTCGGTCTCAACCTTTAAGTCTTTACTGAAGACTCATCTCTTCAGTGGGTCATATGTTTGAGTGTAATCTGGCCCAGGAGTGTGAAGGTGAACGGAAAGGCTCTGGAGCAACGAACCGCCCTTGCTGTCTCTGCCTGGCCGGTTCCCCTCTTTCCAATGGGATTCTCTGCCTCTAACCCTATTACAGGGGCTGAGTCACTGGCTTACTAGGGCTCTTTCATACCGTCCCTAGGAGGGGTGCGTCACTTGAGTGGGTTGAGTCACTTATGTGATCTTCCTGTCTGGGTTGGCGCCCCCCCTTGGGTTGTGCCGTGGCGGAGATCTTTCTGGGCTATACTCGGCCTTGTCTCAGGATGGTAAGTTGGTGGTTGAAGATATCCCTCTAGTGGTGTGGGGGCTGTGCTTTGGCAAAGTTGGTGGGGTTATATCCTTCCTGTTTGGCCCTGTCCTGGGGTGTCATCGGATGTCATACTTCTCCTGTCCTATCCGGTGTCCTGTGTGAATTTAAGTATGCTCTCTCTAATTCTCTCTTTCTCTCTCTCGGAGGACCTGAGCCCTAGGACCATGCCTCAGGACTACCGGGCATGATGACTCCTTGCTGTCCCCAGTCCACCTGGCCGTGCTGCTGCTCCAGTTTCAACTGTTCTGCCTGTGATTATTATTATTTAACCATGCTGGTCATTTATGTTCTGTTATAATCTCCACCCGGCACAGCCAGAAGAGGACTGGCCACCCCACATAGCCTGGTTCCTCTCTAGGTTTCTTCCTAGGTTTTGGCCTTTCTAGGGAGTTTTTCCTAGCCACCGTGCTTCTACACCTGCATTGCTTGTTGTTTGGAGTTTTAGGCTGGGTTTCTGTACAGCACTTTGAGATATCAGCTGATGTACGAAGGGCTATATAAATACATTTGATTTAACTTTTCCCCTATAGTGTGTGGTATCCCGGGAGGTCTACCACGGGGGTTGGTGATAGAGGAGAGGTATGTGCTGCGACGTTGGCTCCTTCTGCTGGGAGTACACGGACTGGGCACCCCGACATGCATGGCCCCAAGTAGAGGTAATTAGCGGAAACCAGCTGTGGAGGCCACATAATAGCAGCACTATGGCACACCGCGGGAGAGAACAGAGAGACCGAGACATAGAGCAGAAGCTGAGAAGAAGGACTGAGCCAACCCTACGTGATTGTATTTTATTGCCTAGTGAAGTCGTGTTTGCTGACTAGAACCTCCCTGTCTCTGTGTTAATCTCTGCACGCTCAACCCAACACCCCATGATTTACCACAAGCAGACCAGAAAGAACCCCTGAAGCTCCACGGTTGGCAACCTGAACATCCCCTACAGTGTGATAAACAGTATCCAGGGAAACAGAAATCTGATTGTTGACTGCATCCCTAAAGTTACACCATCCATCAACATTGTTTACAGCAAACAGAGTAAAAGACGTTCCATGCGTAAGGTTATAATGACAAAATATGGAAATATTCTGGGTGGTAGGACTACAGCTATGCACTCTCTCTATCTCTCGCACACATACACTAACATTAAAACAGGTATCTTGATTTCTGGGATGGGACAAAAACAAACTGCTGTCCTGTGCTGAGAGGAAGCATGTGTGCAGTGCATGGAAGGTTGTGAATATATACATGAATATTGTTGTGTTTGTATTACTTTGGGGACCCTGTTAGCAGGTTGAGTCAATTTGGGGCAGGTTGAGTCAATTTAGGGCAAAACTTACAATAAATTCCACCACAAAACATGCCAAAAAAGTTGATCCGGGTGTCTTGGGGATATCCTGAAATGAAAAAAGACAAACAAATGTAAGACATTATTAAGACACTTAAAGCATTTAAATGGACTTCACATTGTGTAACATTTTAGGGAAGCAGTGAGTATGAAGAGTTGAACCAGGAAGAGCCAGACAATCATCATACCTTTTATTTTCTTCCATACCAACCAAACCGGGGAGTAAAAATGTTCATATTTTATCACTTCTTATAGTACAAGTCTGCATTAATTTTCCGTCGGCTATTGAGTATGACTTCACCCACAATTACATGTTTAAGCTGCAATTAGAAGACATATTTTCTGAGAGCACCAATAAACATCCTACATACAGCACCTGCACATCTGAACAGTACTGTAAATACAGGTAGAACAGATACCCCCTTCAGGGGGTATAGCTCCCTGTTGTTGCTGCTGTTAAGTCAATCTGTGCTTCACAACTATGTACATGTACAGTGCTCTGTTACTGTAGATGTGCTGTTCTTACCTATTAATTAGGCAGACAAGTATTAATATTGCAGTGACAATGAAAGGAACAACAGCACCGATATTGGAAGGCTCTGAAATGAAAACATTTTTTATTGATACTTTGACAGGAGTTGATCAGGTATTCAACATAGTGCAGCATTTAAAATGCCCTACAACACTAGCAGTGTTACTGACATATCAATAGATAAGGCTGTAACACACTTATGAGTGTCCACTCACCTGGACCAAACACCTCTCCAACTGGCTCACTGACTTCCCCTTCTCCATCAGAGTTCTTCAGCTTGCAGATGTACTTGTAACCATTGGTTGATTGGCCAATGTCGCTCTTAAAGACATTAAACTGTTCTACTCCGATTTCCCACGCCCCCTCTGCCACTTTCCATCTGTAGGTGACGGGTTCAGGATCAGTGGTGTCACCTTCACAGGTCAGAGTGCAGGAGGTTTAGTCTGGGTTACAGGAAGAAGTGATGGTGGGTTTGGGGACTGCCTCTGTAAATAGAGGAAAGAAACAGGAATCATTTGGGAAAATGCTTGATGTAGTGTTGCACGGTATACGGAATCTTATGGTACTTTTTCAATACTAGAACATGAAAAATGATTTGGCACTAGAATTTGTGTTACTTTCGGTGCTGCAGATGTCCCCCTTAACAGCGCACAGTGCCTGCTCCATTTAGCCTGCATTGGGGGTCTGTTCTGCAACATGTTGGCACCCCACACTGCACAGAAGTTAACACACTTGAATAGCTACCACCACTAAATGTTGTGGAAGGACCTGAAACCAGCAGCTAATGCGCCAAAACCCTCAAGTATACACATGTTGTTTTATTTGTTCACTCAGGTTTCCTTTATCTAATATTACGTTTTGGTTGAAGATCAAAAAATATTCTGTCTCAAAACATGTTGCTAAAATAGAAAAAAATCAGAAAGGGGGCAAATCCTTTTTCACAGCACTATATACACAAACACACACATATAACAAGGTACTGATGACAGCTAGTTTATGTCTTGTAAACAGTGGCGATCTTGGTGGGGCAAAAAGTAAATAAAATTGTAGATGCATGCCAGCAAAGCCACAACTCAACACTAACAATTACATTAATTGCACTATAACAGTGGCAAACGGCGCCCAACAGCAGAGCTTTCTTTTCAGCATCATGGAGGGAATCCTTACCACCGCTACTACTGGCTATCAGCGGAGCTTTATCTGGCATCGAAACAATGTATTCGGACTCATTTACTGACTTCTAATGCTTCCCCCAGAGAACGTAGAGAAAGCAAGAAGCCCCACTATCCAATTTTTTCTGATCGGGGCGGGGCCTCTCTGGTCTACTTACTGCCCAGACCCCATGGAAGGGGTTCCCCAGGGTGAGACATCACACTGGATAATTGTTTCTGGGTGGGGCGGGGCCTCTCTGGTCTACTTACTGCCCAGACCCCATGGAAGGGGTTCCCCAGGGTGAGACATCACACTGGATAATTGTTTCTGGGTGGGGTGGGTGAGGCAAGCAGGAGGGGGAAGTAAGTAGATCAGAGCCAGCTGTTTCCTCGCGCGTGAGCATGCCAGATATTATGGATGAACCATAAGCTCACACAGGAAAAGCATGCTCACACCACACGGTAAAAGTATACTAACACGAGAGAGGAAAATACCCACTTAAGACCGGAACCGTCACCATTTTTTTCAATGGTAAAAGGCCTCAGTAAAATGTATTATCTATCCAGCACCTTTGCTTCCACTTCTAACCAACAACTATAACTATGTATACTGAACCAAAATATAAACGCAACATGTAAAGTGTTGGTTCCATGAGTTGAAATGAAAGATCCCAAAATTTGCCATATGCACGAAAAGCTTATTTCTCTCAAATGTTGTGCACAAATTTGTTTACATCCTTATTAGTGAGCATTTCTCCTTTGTCAAGATAATCCATCCACCTGACAGGTATGGTACAGTGGGGAGAACAAGTATTTGATACACTGCCGATTTTGCAGGCTTTCCTGCTTACAAAGCATGTAGAGGTCTGTAATTTTTATCATAGGTACACTTCAACTGTGAGAGACGGAATCTAAAACAAAAATCCAGAAAATGACATTGTATGATTTTTAAGTAATTAATTTGCATTTTATTGCATGACTTAAGTATTTGATCACCTACCAACCAGTAAGAATTCCGGCTCTCACAGACCTGTTCGTTTTTCTTTAAGATTCCCTCCTGTTCTCCACTCATTACCTGTATTAACTGCACCTGTTTGAACTCGTTACCTGTATAAAAGACACCTGTCCACACACTCAATCAAACAGACTCCAACCTATCCATAATGGCCAAGACCAGAGAGCTGTGTAATGACATCAGGGATAAATTATAGACCTGCACAAGGCTGGGATGGGCTACAGGACAATAGGCAAGCAGCTTGGTGAGAAGGCAACAACTGTTGGTGCAATTATTAAAAAATGGGAGAAGTTCAAGATGACGGTCAATCACCCTCGGTCTGGGGCTCCATGCAAGATCTCACCTCGTGGGGCATCAATGATCAGCCCAGAACTACACGGCAGGACCTGGTCAATGACCTGAAGAGAGCTGGAACCACAGTCTCAAAGAAAACCATTAGTAACACACTACGCCGTCATGGATTAAAATCCTGCAGCGCACGCAAGGTCCCCCTGCTCAAGCCAGCGCATGTCCAGGCCCGTCTGAAGTTTGCCAATGACCATCTGGATGATCCAGAGGAGGAATGGGAGAAGGTCATGTGGTCTGATGAGACAAAATTAGAGCTTTTTGGTCTAAACTCCACTCGCCGTGTTTGGAGGAAGAAGAAGGATGAGTACAACCCCAAGAACACCATCCCAACCGTGAAGCATGGAAACATCATTCTTTGGGGATGCTTTTCTGCAAAGGGGACAGGACGACTGCACCGTATTGAGGGGAGGATGGATGGGGCCATATATCGCGAGATCTTGGCCAACAACCTCCTTCCCTCAGTAAGAGCATTGAAGATGGGTCGTGGCTGGGTCTTCCAGCATGTCAATGACCCGAAACACACAGCCAGGGAAACTAAGGAGTGGCTCCGTAAGAAGCAATTCAAGGTCCTGGAGTGGCCTAGCCAGTCTCCAGACCTGAACCCAATAGAAAATCTTTGGAGGGAGCTGAAAGTCCGTATTGCCCAGCGACAGCCCCGAAACCTGAAGGATCTGGAGAAGGTCTGTATGGAGGAGTGGGCCAAAATCCCTGCTGCAGTGTGTGCAAACCTGGTCAAGAACTTCAGGAAACGTGTGATCTCTGTAATTGCAAACAAAGGTTTCTGTACCAAATATTAAGTTCTGCTTTTCTGATGTATCAAATAATTATGTCATGCAATAAAATGCTAATTAATTACTTAAAAATCATACAATGTAATTTTCTGGATTTTTGTTTTAGATTCCGTCTCTGTGACGTAGAAGTCCGTCACTGGCCGCGGGCAGCATTTGGTTCTTTAACGCACACACATATTCATCACTCCTCCCTGCGCCATTATAAGATAAGTTAACAATGTGGGTCGACACACAAATTAACTTCTGTCTTGGTGCATGCATTTCACACTTGTCAATGTTCATATTTGAGAGATAC
Organism: Oncorhynchus masou masou; assembly: GCF_036934945.1. Classification (NCBI taxonomy): domain Eukaryota; kingdom Metazoa; phylum Chordata; class Actinopteri; order Salmoniformes; family Salmonidae; genus Oncorhynchus; species Oncorhynchus masou. The sequence continues at coordinate 79,806,204 of NC_088217.1, read as the reverse complement.
AATAATTATTATACTTATCAATGTTGTGGATGAGCGCATTGTTTGTTTGTTCTGTTCCTCTCTCTCCATCTCTGTAGCTTCCAGGTATGCTGGAAAAGGACCCGAGCTAAGGGAATTGGGTTGGCTTTATAGTGCCTGTCCCAAATGGCTCATTAATGCATATGGGCATATTGAAAGATATTGTCAGTAGTGATGTAATGTTGTAAATGTTATGTTGTGATATTGTTTAAAACCGTGTTGCAATGTATATCCTTTAGTATGTTTAGTTCATGGAAAATGTAGGTTTGTATTGTTAATTGATTAATTAATTAGGGTTAATTGTTCTGAGGGGAGGGGCTAGCCCTACAAAAGGAGCCTCTCCTCCAGTCTCTAGAGAGGCAGTTTGGATTGAGCTGTGGATGGGGCAGCATTGTTTTTAAGCTGTCCCATAAGGTAGACGTTGATGGCAGTACTGTTGTTTTTGTTCCGGAATCACTTGTAAATAAACACCTTTGCACAGAAGAACTTTTGCGGTTCCGCCATCTTTTTATTTTGATAGAGGTTAGGTTATCCAGTTTAGCCTTCTGGCCTACTCTACATGACATATGGTGGCAGTGGTGGGATGGCGTACCGCAAATCAGTGAATTCCAACAAGAGAAGTAAAGGAATGCGTACAGGATTGCGTTCTCAGCAACAGCATCAACTGTCAGAAAAGGTACCTGAAGTTGAACCGGGGTGGAATACCATGGAATCGTCTGGTGAAGAAGAGGGAAGAGCCCAACACCGAATCCCTGTCCGTCCGGCGGGCACGGGAAATGTGGTGTATAGAAGACCGCTTTGCCCGGTGTCGATCGGGGGCCTGAGTCCTTCTGATCGAGGCTCAGCCCGTGGACGGTGTGAGGCCGGTAACGGCCCCCGTTGCGCCGGGGTCCGGTCTTTTCAGAGTCGGGTTGCTTGGGAATGCAGCCCAAAGTGGGTGGTAAACTCCATCTAAGGCTAAATACCGGCACGAGACCGATAGACGACAAGTACCATAAGGGAAAGTTGAAAAGAACTTTGAAGAGGGAGTTCAAGAGGGCGTGAAACCGTTGAGAGGTAAACGGGTGGGGTCCGCTACGACCTCAGATCAGACGAGACAACCCGCTGAATTTAAGCATATTATTAAGCGGAGGAAGAGAAACTAACCAGGATTCCCTCAGTAGCGGCGAGCGAAGAGGGAAGAGCTTCCTGTGCTGTACCTGAGTCGGAAGCTGTTGCCCAGGGAAACCAGGTATTCTACAATCGAAAAGGAGTGCCTGGCTATAAAGTGGGCCCTAGATAGCCTCCGTTACTACCTTCTTGGGAGGGAATTTGACCTGCACACGGACCACAGAGCACTGACCTGGATCCAGACCATGAAGGACCGGAATTCTCGTGTGACCAGGTGGTATCTGGAGCTCCAGCCCTTCAGGTTTTGTGTCCGTCACAAGGCAGGAAAAGAGAACGTTACTGCGGACTACCTATCAAGGCTCCCGAACATGGTCACTTCAGGAGAGGAGGAAGGTAACGTGACGTAGAAGTCCGTCACTGGCCGCGGGCAGCATTTGGTTCTTTAACGCACACACATATTCATCACTCCTCCCTGCGCCATTATAAGATAAGTTAACAATGTGGGTCGACACACAAATTAACTTCTGTCTTGGTGCATGCATTTCACACTTGTCAATGTTCATATTTGAGAGATACAATAATTATTATACTTATCAATGTTGTGGATGAGCGCATTGTTTGTTTGTTCTGTTCCTCTCTCCATCTCTGTAGCTTCCGGGTATGCTGGAAAAGGACCCGAGCTAAGGGAATTGGGTTGGCTTTATAGTGCCTGTCCCAAATGGCTCATTAATGCATATGGGCATATTGAAAGATATTGTCAGTAGTGATGTAATGTTGTAAATGTTATGTTGTGATATTGTTTAAAACCGTGTTGCAATGTATATCCTTTAGTATGTTTAGTTCATGGAAAATGTAGGTTTGTATTGTTAATTGATTAATTAATTAGGGTTAATTGTTCTGAGGGGAGGGGCTAGCCCTACAAAAGGAGCCTCTCCTCCAGTCTCTAGAGAGGCAGTTTGGATTGAGCTGTGGATGGGGCAGCATTGTTTTTAAGCTGTCCCATAAGGTAGACGTTGATGGCAGTACTGTTGTTTTTGTTCCGGAATCACTTGTAAATAAACACCTTTGCACAGAAGAACTTTTGCGGTTCCGCCATCTTTTTATTTTGATAGAGGTTAGGTTATCCAGTTTAGCCTTCTGGCCTACTCTACGTGACAGTCTCTCACAGTTGAAGTGTACCTATGATAAAAAATTACAGACCTCTACATGCTTTGTGAGTAGGAAAACCTGCAAAATCGGCAGTGTATCAAATGCTTGTTCTCCCCACTGTATATCAACAAGCTGATTAAACAGCATGATCATTACACAGATGAATCTTGTGCTAGGGACAATAAAAGGCCATTCTAGAATGTGCAGTTTTGTCACACAACACTGTCAGGATTTGGCCAGGGTTGTTCCGGGTTTTGGTCACTTGATGCCCCCATTGTGCTTTTTGACCTTATGTTTTTTCCCTTGTTCCCCATTATTATTTGCACCTGTGCCTCGTTTTCCCTGATTGTATTTAAACCCTTAGTTTCCCTCAGTTCTGTGCTCTGTGTTTGTATGTTAGCACCCAGCCCTAGTGTTCTGTGTATTCTTGTCGATTCCGGTGGATGCTCTTGTGGAATTCTGTTTTTGTTCTTGAGTATCTCTTGAGGCTTTTTGTGCTATTCCTACCACCTTTTGGATTTGCCATTTTTTGTATTGAAGGACTTCTCCTTTTTACTTTATTAAATACACCGTCTTAAGTACTGCTGTGTCTGCCTCATCTTCTGGGTTCTGCTGACTGTTCGTGGCTCAGTTGGTTAAGTGACTGTTTCTCACTCCGGAGACCCAAGTTCGTAACCGGGTCCTGACACAACACAATGTCACAGATGTTTCAACTGTACCAGGCAGATGACAGACAGCGCGTATGACGTCATTTGGGCAAGCTGTTTGCTGACATCAACCTTGTGAACAGTGTGCCCCATGGTGGCGGTGGAGTTATGGTATGGGCAGACGAAAGCTAAAGACAATGAACACAATTGCATTTTATCTATGGCCATTTGAATGCACAGTTACCGTGACAAGATCCTGAGGCCCATTGTCGTACCATTAATCCACCACCATCACCTAATGTTTCAGTATGACAATACACAGCTCCATGTCGCAAGGATCTGTACACAATTGCAGGAAGCAGAAAATGTTCCAGTTCTTCCATGGCCTGCATATTCACCAGGCATGTCACCCATTGAGCATGTTTGGGATGTTCTGGATCGATGTGTTCCAGTTCACCAGTTCCAGTTCACGTCAATATGCAGCAACTTCGCACAGCCATTGAAAAGGAGTGGGACCACAGTCCACAGCCTGATCAACTCTATGCAAAGGAGATGTGTTGCGCTGCATGAGGCAAATGGAGGTCACACCAGATACTGACTGGTTTTCTGATCCACGCCCCTCCGTTTTTTTAAGGTATCTGTGTTTTTATTAGCAGTGTCGTAAGATTATGCTGTATTGACTTGTGATATCCTTGTTTGTAATCAGCACACATAACAGACCAGTAACTTGTAATAAACACGAGCGCATCTTTAAAAGGAGAGTTTTGCACCACCCAGACAACAACCTGTGCAACAGAATAACCTACCTGATGATACTGCGCAGAGTATCGCTTCTGTCAAAGTGACGCTATGAAGTGTGAGCCTTTTCTTAGAAGTAATTTTGCTAGTTTGTTTGTAGCTACCGACTGTTTGTAGTATGTTGACTCACTGTGGCGGTCTTACACCTGCCTACCTAGCAGACATGACGTAAAAGTGAAAGTACAACTTTTCTGTAATTCTTTGGTTTTATTTTATATTCCTCAAAGTAGCCATCCTTTGCCTTAATGACAGCTTTGCATTCTCTCAAACAGCTTCATGAGGTAGTCACCTGGAATGCTTTTACAACAGCCTTGAAGGAGTTCCCACATATGCTGATTAGTTGCTTTTTCAACCCTCAATTGGGTTGAGGTCGAGTGATTGTGGAGGCCAGGTCATCTGATGCAGCACTCCATCACTCTCCTTCTTGGTCAAAGACCCCTTACACAGCCTGGAGGTGTATTGGGGCATTGTCCTGTTGAAAAACAAATGATAGTCCCACTAAACCCAAACCAGATGGAATGGCGTGTCGCTGCAGAATGTTGTGGTGGCCATGCTGGTTAAGTGTGCCTTGAATTCTAAATAATTCACTTAGAATGTCACCGGCAAAGTGCCCTCACACCATCATATCTCTTCCTCCATGCTTCACGGTGGGAACCACACAAGCAGAGATATCCGTTCACCTCCTCTGCCTCTCACAAAGACACGGCAGTTGCAACCAAAAATCTCAAATTTGGAAACATCAGATAAAAATAAATTTCCACCAGTCTAATGTCCATTGATCATCTTTCTTTGCCCAAGCAAGTCTTCTTCCTATTGGTGTCCTTTAGCAGTGGTTTCTTTGCAGCAATTCGACCATGAAGGACTGATTCACGTAGTCTCCTCTGAAAAGCTGATGTTGAGATGTGTGTTACTTGAACAATCTGAGGTGCAGTTAATTGGTGATTTCTGAGGCTGGTAACTTTAATGAACTTGTCCTCTGCAGCAGAGAGAATTCTGGGTCTTCCTTTCCTGTGGCGGTCCTCATGAGAGCCAGTTTTATCATAGCGCTTGCTGGTTTTTGCAGCTGCACTTGAAGAAACTTTCAAAGTTCTTGAATTTTTCTGGATTGACTGACCTTCATGTCTTAAAGTAATGATGGGCTGTCATTTGTCTTTGCTTATTTGAGCTGTTCTTGCCATAATATGGACTTGGTCTTTTACCAAATAGGACATCTTCTGTATACCACCCCTACCTTGTCCCAACACAACTGATTGGGTCAAAGGCATTAAGAAGGCAAGAAAGTCCACAAATTAATTGAAATGCATTCCAGGTGACTACATCATGAAGCTGGTTGAAAGAATGCTAAGAATGTGCAAAGCTGCAATGGTGTGAAGTACTTAAGTGGTACTTTAACATATTTTTACTTAAGTTGTTTTTTGGGGGTATCTGTACTTTACTATTTATATTTTGGACAACTTCTTCACTACATTCCTAAAGAAAATAATGTACTTTTTACTCCATACATTTTCCCTGACACCCAAAAGTATGTGTCACATTTTGAAGGCTTAGCAGGACAAGAAAATTGTCTAACTCACACACTTATCAAGACAACATCCCTGGTTATTTTGCCTCTGGAAAATTTCAAGAACTTTGAAAGGTTCTTCAAGTGCAGTTGCAAAAACCATCAAGAGCTATGATGAAACTGGCTCTCATGAGGACCGCCACAGGAAAGGAAGACCCATAGTTACCTCTGCTGGAAAGGAGAAGTTCATTAGAGTTACCAGCCTCATTAATGTCTTCACTAGGATTCTACAATGTAGAAAATTATAAAAATAAAGAAAAACCCCTTGAATGAATAGGTTTCCAAACTTTTGATATATATATATATATATATATATATATATATTTATTTATATATATACATATATATGTATATATATATTTATTTATATATATACATATATATGTGTGTGTGTTAATAATATAAACAAAATACTCCTATATGAGCGGAGAAAAATACTATGACAAAGATTCTCAGCAGCACCCCTTGTTATTTTCATATTTAAATATATTTGGCCTGAGCGTTTTTTTGCTAAATATATAAAGGCATTTATCCAAACTTCTTACATACAACACACACACCACATACACTAGGATTAATGTACAACAAGGGAAAATGATCATGTCGATATAAGCATACAAACAAGCAAATCCAGTTAAAATACAGTAGGCCGACGGTACGTTCAGGGCATGGAAATTCCTCTGCTTGTTTACCTAATATCTTGACATGTGCATAACACTTGCTAGCAATAATTGTGTTCTTAAAAAGAAGAGAGGACAGGTGGAAGATCAGAAATATGCAGAGTAGAAGAGGGCAGCTTTGGATATTACTTACTAAACAAGATTCAAATAAACTAACACGTGTAACGTTGCCACATTAAATGTGATACGAAACAGAATTAATGGTCATGCATGTATTCCTTACCATGATGTAAGTGCCACAAAGTGGATAATCTGTTGATTGGCCAGAAATGATACCTGTCAATTTAAGGATGTGGTCATGTGTGTGTGTAGGAAAGGGAAGAGCTAACTTTTTTCTAAAGGCTATGGTGTGAGGAACAAAGAGGAAATGCTTTTTTGAAAACTTTGCATGTAAAATAGCGCCGTAATGGTGTAGTTTAAACCTGTTCCACTGGATTATTTGCCATAAAAAGGGAAATGACTGGATTTAAGGACTTCCATTCAACACCACGGAATGATGAGTGTATCTGATTGAATGTGAATTGTTGATCGACTCTCCTGCTCTTACTATTGGAATATAATTTATATTTTTTGGGAAAGAACTCAATTGAATCTTGGGAATCCTGGATTTAAAGGACATTTTTGGTTGAACTGAATCTCTTTTTGACTTTGACCTTTGGACTACTGACAGTATTGACTATTCATTTGATTGCTGGTTATATCTGATACAAGAAAGCCTTATTGCATCCAATTTTGAGTTGGTTTATGATTTGTTGCTGCTTCATTTCTAATTAAAACTGTAATATGATGCTTTAAAGGTGCTTTTCTTTGTTGGGCTTGTGCATTTCTATACTTTCAATTTCAAAAAGTTCTTCTAGGGGTCAAACTATTGCTACACATTTCCCACTCCTTGTTTTTATATAGCACACTTGTTTAGAAAGGACAAGTGACTGTTATAAATGGACCTCAGTTTCACCGAACACAAGCCAGTCTATTGCCATGGAAATGTTCTCTGAACGTTAGAATGTCTTGTCGTCCAGTGCTGGTAACTCAGGTGAGACGGTGGGTTCTCTTGTCTTCATGATCTTCTGCGTTCCTCTGGTCCACAGTTCCCTGTCTAGAGAGACATCAGTTAGCAGGAACAAGAGTTGGTAACAGACTAACAGTCTACTTATAGTGAGTTGACCAGAGTGTGGCAAGAAGTATTGCACAATAAAGGGAAATTAAGTGAAAACAGTCTACATTGTTATCACACTCCAACTTACCGTCCTACAATACGGAATCATCTTTCCCTGCAAGAAAACACAATAGGAGAACTGAACTTGAGAAATGAAACCATTCAGAATTACTGTGATTCAAGAATGCTGTAATTACAATGGCACTAATTCCTGCTCTGTTATGACAGTTTAAGATGCCAGTCTTTCCCATCTATTTGAGACAGCGGTCTGTACATTTATCCTGATGCATTTAGAGGGACTTGAGGTTTACTATCCCTTTCTCATACACACCTCCTTTTGCCTCTCCTTCAGCTGTGTTTCGGTCAGCCCCTGGTGCAGCGCTGCCATCCGTTTTAGACTCATCCTCGCCCACTGGTGCAGCGCTGCCATCCGTTTTAGACTCATCCTCGCCCACTGGTGCAGCGCTGCCATCCGTTTTAGACTCATCCTCGCCCACTGGTGCAGCGCAGCCATCCATTTTAGACTCATCCTCGCCCACTGGTGCAGTGCTGCCATCCGTTTTAGACTCATCCTCGCCCACTGGTGCAGCGCTGCCATCCGTTTTAGACTCATCCTCGCCCACTGGTGCAGCGCTGCCATCTGTTTTAGACTCATCCTCGCCCACTGGTGCAGTGCTGCCATCCGTTTTAGACTCGGCAACTGAGGAAACAAACAGAGAGGGTAAACCATGTTCTACAGCCTCTCTACTGAACCACCAGTGTTTCCCAGACAGTGTTTGTTTAGACAGGACAAGCCCTCCCACCACAATGTTTTTCAAACCCGACATGTTCTAACAATCCTCAACATATTTGATTGTAGAATTCCAGTGTAACGCCACTTTCACCTCAATCTGTAACCAGGTGTCCAGCCAACCTTTTTATGTAAGTACATGTCCGATCATTTTTTTTAAAGGCCAGCCTGTTGGAAACAACTAATGTCAGTAAACTTTCCAAATGTCGACAAAACACACAAGACAAGGTGGGATCTTTGTGTCTGTCAAATTAATTATGTGAGAAATGACAGTGGAAATGTTTTTATGCACAAATATTGATTTAATAATGATCATATTAAAGTAAACTTGGAGTCACGCAATGACGTGTGGTCTTGCCTCTACGACTCTGGAAAGTACGCAGTTTATTAGGTTACAGACTAAAGAAATGATGAACTTCACAGGGTGGTGAAAGTCCAAGGTGATGAGTTTGATGCTCCTTTCAAATAAATATTGAGGGTTTTATTCTGGTGACATGATGATAGATAGTTGGCTGCTGTTTGACAAATAAAAAAATAATCTGACTTTTGTCCATAATAATCTCATCATGTATGCTATGCCCACACTGTATCTGAGAGCTGTTGGCTAGAGGGCACATTTTTGGGTGAAAAACCATCAGTAGAGTTGAAAATGGGATGGAAACCCACTTAAGTTGTATTTTTTATTCAGTAGATGGGAAATTAACTGCAAATGTTATTTTTATGTGCACCAGGTCATCACGCACAGCCTTTTATCCGCTACAAGTCAGTTTCATGGAAACACATCTCTGGTGGGAAAACATGCATATTGTTTTTATGCAGATTTTAGAATATTCTCATGAAAATCTGTCGCCAATTGGATGGAAACCTAGCTAGTGTCTTAACCTTCTTCAGGTTCTGTAACTGGCTTAACACTGTTGGCATTGTTACCAGCCGTCCCTGAGGACAGAATAACAAAGTTTGTCTATAAATCATCTCCCCCAGTTAAGGGGCTGTATGACTCCTATCCTGTCTGTAGTGGGTAGTGGAGCTTACAGGTAGTGGAGCTTACAGGTAGTGGAGCTTACAGGTAGTCGAGCTCTCAGAAGAAATACCTAGCCACACAGAGAATTAAGCTCCTAAGATATTCTGAGATATTCAGATACACATCTAATACAGTCTAAAATTTGCTGATGATTTCAGGAAATCTAAGAGTCTATGAAAAAGTATGGAAAAAACTTTGCAAGACCACAAGCAATGAGCTGTTGGAAGATTTATCCTACATTTACACTCTAAGCTACTTCAATAATGAGGACACAACAGAGAACACTAACAAAGAACTGCCGTACTGTATATGCACACCTAAGATCTACTGTAAATACAGGTAGAACAGGTATCATTTCAGAATGACTGTCAGCAAAATGGTGTAGATATTAGTAGTACTGGCCCCCACTCACCTACAAGTTGCCACTTACTAACCTTCTATTTTGACAAGAATAACTTCCCAATAAAGTATACGAGTAGGCATAGCATCATACACAATGACTTCCTGCTGACAGTTATCAACAGAATTAAAATAAAATAGCCATCTAAGTTCTTGTGATATGCAGATGAGCATCTATGCTACTTCTTATGCTCCTTCTGCTTTATGACGACAAAACCTGCAAAGGTCTTCAGATGTTCAAACAAAACATGGAAGTTCTGATAACTCAAAATGTTCTGATTGACAGATCAAATAAAGAATAAGACTCATACTGAGGCTCATTAAATAATTGACTTTTGGAACATACAAACTAGCAAGGGGTAACAGTGACAATCTTTATCCACAGTGTTGCCTCTATGGGTGACATTTTGACAGTGCAAAAATGCATAGATGTGAAGAGAAACCAAAGCCAAACAAATGATTTCAAATACTCATCAAGGCACTTAATTTAAAGCACATTTTCCTTGCAGATTCCAACCTTATAATACACATTTTATATATGTTAGTCCACACACTGCTCACTTTAAACTCACATTAGTAATCACCTTCTCATACTGTATGTAGATGTCACTAAAACATGTTCTTCAACTAAATTCCACCACAAATAATATGAGAAACACATTTCTGGCAACAGCTCCACATATCTGCATTGTCAAAATGTCCCCACAGATGTACCATGTAAAAGGTGTGTTAGTGTTACTACCTGTGTTAGTGGGATGGTTGTTATTATTCTGATTCCTGGAGTAATCTCTAAAAGACTTCTCCCCTACAGTGCTATAAACTGTATCCTTGGCAACCCCAGATAGAATCCCTGAAGCTCCACGGCTGGTGACCTGATCATCCCCTACAGCCCAATAAACGATATTCAGGGCAACATCATTTGATTGTTGCCTGTGTACCGTGTAAAGCTACACCATCCATCAAGATTGTTTACAGCAAACAGAGTAGAAGAGGTTTCTTGAATTTAGGAGGTATTTGCCCTTTTAAGTGTGCATAAGGTTATGATGATAAAACTTGGAAATATTCTGGGTGTCAGGATTATAGCTGTGCATTCTCTCTCTCTCACACACACACACACACACAAACACACACACACACACACACACACACACACACACACACACACACGAGTAAAGTTTCCTAATTAAATGTAAACAGATTTCTGGTGATGGCCACTGTAACCTCTGCAGAATCACACACAGAAGGAAATCAACTAAAGCCTCTACAATATGTAACTTTTTGGGAGACCCAAACAAATTCATAGAAATGTGAGTTCTCGATCTTTCATTCTCATTGAAAGCTAATCGAAGAAGCAGTAATCTCTTCTATGCTTCCTCTTCTTTTCTTCTTTTTTTTACACCAGCTTCAAAACAGCTGAATATACAATATTTTTGGTTATGGAAAATATATTACATTTTTGGATTTGAAAAAATATTTCATTTTTGGTACAATGATTCTCTACACAATGACTGCTTGTTCTTCACATGGCCTAATTTTAGTTTAACTACTAGAATTTTAGAAATTAGGAAATGGCGGAGCGATTTCTGCATAGTTCATCTTTAACTTCTTGAAACTCCCCATCCCGGATCCGGGTTTGTGACTAAAGCCTCAGGCTCATTAGCATAACGCAACGTTAACGATTTCTGAAAATCGCAAATAAAATGAAAATAATGCGTCTGCTCTCAAGCTTAGCCTTTTCTTAACAACACTGTGTCATCTCAGATTTTCAAAATATGCTTTTGAACCATAGAAATTGACTAATTTGTGTAAGAGTATGCAAAGCTAGCATAGCATTTTGAGTAGCATTTAGCACGCAACATTTTCACAAAAACCAGATAACCAAATAAATAAAATCATTTACCTTTGAAGAGCTTCTGATGTTTTCAATGAGGAGACTCTCAGTTACATACCAAATGCGCAGTTTTTCCTGAAAGCGTCTGTGTGTAGGAGAAATCGTTCCGTTTTCTACATTGCGTCTGGCTACCGAAACGAACCGAAAATTCAGTCACCTACAACGTAAAACTTTTTCCGGATTAACTACATAATATCGACCGAAACATGGCAAACGTTGTTTGGAATCAATCCTCAAGGTGTTTTTTCACATATCTCTTTATTGATATGCAGTTCGTGGAAGCTTGCTTTCCTCTCTGTATCCCAAGGAAAAATACTGGCAGGTGACTTTTGCGCACCAATTTCGGCGCAGGACACCGGGCGGACACCTGGTAAATGTGGTCTCTTATGGTCAATCTTCCAATGATCTGCCTACAAATACGTCACAATGCTGCAGACACCTTGGGGAAACGACAGAAAGGGCAGGCTCATTCCTCTCGCTTTCACAGCCATATAAGGAGACAATGGAAAACAGAGCCTCAAAAATCCTTGTCATTTCCTGGATGCCATCTCATCTTGGTTTTGCCTGAAGCTCACGTTCTAGGGCACGCACAGAGAATATCTTGGTATTTCTGGACACGTCAGAGTGTTTTCTTTCGAATGGTATCAATTATATGCATAGTCGAGCATCTTTTTGTGACAAAATATCTTGTTTAAAACGGGAACGTTTTTCATCCAAAAATGAAATAGCTCCCCCATAGATGTAAGAGGTTAAAGACGTTTTTTCTGCTTTATACAGCCTTAAATTAACTGGATTACTTGCCTAGGTCTGGCTGGACTCCATCACTGCCTTTAGATGAGGAGAAGAAAGAAAAGTTAAGCTTAACATTCTCATACACAGACCACATTAGCATTGGTTGTTTTCACTTCTGGATGACATTGAAAAGGATGCTAGGTGACAAAATTCCAGGTGAATGCCACTGTGTCTTCTTACAATCAAACTTTGACTCATCGTTAGGACTGTTGGATCTACTAGGTTTATCTGCAAAAGCGAACAGAAGGACAAACTTTCTAATCAGATCATTTCTAGTAACCCTCTAGATCATGTGTCGAAGTCATTCCACGGAGGGCCGAATGTCTGACGATTTTCAGACTGCATTCCAGACACGTAAAAGACACACCCTCCTCCACTTGCCTTACGCCCTTGGGGGAATCCCCGCAGCCATCTTTTCCGTCGGTCCAAACAATTAGCCAAGCAAGGAAGTTGGCAACATAACCCCTCAGACCTCATTTGTGATAGTGTGCGAGTGTATAATTCTGTTCACTCCTGGGCCTGAAACGCCTCATAATACAATTTGTGATGATTGTACATCTGCTAAGAGAAGTCAGCCTAAACTTAAAACCAACATCAATATGGAGAAGTCAACATACGTAGGTAAAAAAATAATGTAAATAAGTTAATAATTCACCAGACGGCACAAACATCTCATAAAAGTAATGATGTTTTTGTTTGGTTAGCTTTCAACTTTCCCTGACATCACACATAATACGTTTTGATTTACCCAATATCGTTGGATGGCAAGTATTCGATTGTCTTCTAGCGGATGCGTTGTCTTCTAGCCAAGATAGGAAATGCTATCATAAATGACTGTAGAGCATGTAAAGCACCCACACAACAGCTACCGGTGGTTCCATGACGACTGAAAACACAACCGTGGGACAAATGAGAGACAAATGTCCTGGCAAGGGCGGTCCATTTAACATTCATTCATTCATACATTCCTCCCTTGAACTTCAAGTGTCAACTCGTCATACATCATCAGAAGTGTCCACTTAATTCGAGGGCTGGGGGTGTGCCTTTTACGTATTCGGAATGCAGCCCCACTCCTCCCTTGTAGAGGTCGACCGATTAGGATTTTTCAACGCCGATACCGATACCGATTATAGGAGGGACAAAAAAACGCTGATACCGATTAATTGATACCAATTACAACAATACTGAATGAACACTTACTTTAACTTAATATAATACATCAAAATCAATTTAGCCTCAAATAAATAATGAAACATGTTCAATTTGGTTTAAATAATGCAAAAACAAAGTGTTGGAGAAGAAAGTAAAAGTGAAACATGTGCCATGTAAGAAAGCTAACGTTTAAGTTCCTTGCTCAGAACATGAGAACATATACAAGCTGGTGGTTCCTTTTAACATGAGTCTTCAATATTCCCAGGTAAGAAGCTTTAGGTTGTAGTTATTATAGGAATTATAGGACTATTTCCGTCTATACCATTTGTATTTCATTACCCTTTGACTATTGGATGTTCTTATAGGCACTTTAGTATTGCCAGTGTAACAGTATAGCTTCCATCCCTTTCCTCGCTCCTCCCTGGGCTCGAACCAGGAACACAACGACAACAGCCACCCTCGAAGCAGCGTTAGCCATGCAGAGTAAGGGGAACAACCACTCCAAGTCTCAGAGTGAGTGACATTTGAAACGCTATTAACGCGCACCCTGCTAACTAGCGAGCCATTTCACATCGGTTACACCAGCCTCATCTCGGGAGTTGATAGGCTTGAAGTCATAAACAGCGCAATGCTTGACGCACAACGAAGAGCTGCTGGCAAAACGCACAAAAATGCCGTTTGGATGAATGCTTACGAGCCTGCTGCTGCCTACCACCGCTCAGTCAGATACTTGTATGCTCAGTCAGATTATGTGCAAAGCAGGACACTCTAGATAAACTAGTAATATCATCAACCATGTGTAGTTAACTAGTGATTATGATTGATTGATTGATTGTTTTTTACAAGACAGTTTAATGCTAGCTAGCAACTTACCTTGGCTTACTGCATTCGCGTAACAGGCAGTCTCCTTGTGGAGTGCAATGAGTGGAAGGTGGTTATAGCGTTGGACTAGTTAACTGTAAGGTTGCAAGATTGGCTCCCCCGAGCTGACAAGGTGAAAATCTGTCCTTCTGCCCCTGAACGAGGCAGTTAACCCACTGTTCCTAGGCCGTCATTGAAAATAAGAATGTGTTCTTAACTGACTTGCCTAGTTAAATAAAGATTAAATAAAGGTGTAACAAAAAAACAAAAAAAATTGTCCAAATCGGTGTCCAAAAATCCCGATTTCCGATTGTTATGAAAACTTGCAGACACGAAGTCCTCCATGGAATGAGTTTGACACCCCTGTTCTAGATGAACCCTTTATATTTGTAATGCACAGTATGATGTATTTAGCTTTTAAGAATCAGTCAGTTATATGAATCATCTGGAACAGATATGGATTGGGTGTACTGTAACTGCCAAAGCACTGATTCCAGATTTGTTACAGGTTAAACCATCCGCTTATGTCTCATACACACCTCCATTCCCCTGCAATTTGTCTGTGTCATCATCCCCTGTTTTGATGGACAGTAGCCTAACCGTCTCTGCAGAATCACAGAAGGAAAAATTAACTACAGCCTCTCTCCTACGACCTCAAATGCTACTTAAGAAGTTACTTCTGCTTTATACAGTCTTAAATGAACTGGATTACTTGCCTTGTTCTGGCTGGACTCCATCACTGAGTTTACCTGAGAAGAGAGAAAAGTTGAGCTTCGCATTCTCATACACAAACCATATTAGTATTTGTTGTGTTGACTTCTGGATGACAATGAAAAGGATGCTGAGTGACAGAATTCAAGGTGACTGCCACTGTGTCTTACCATCAAGTGTCATTGATTTACACAGCGACTTCCTACTTAAAGTGATTAACAGAATTCAAATAAAATAGATTGATTGCTATGTTCTTGTGATATTCTGAGATATGCAGATGAGCATCTAACTTCTAATGCTACTTCTGCTTCATGACGTCTTAAATTAGCTGGAGGACTTGCCTGTGGTTTGGTTGTTTCCATCATTGGATCTAACTGAAGAGAGAATAGATCAGTTTAGCATTCTCAAACATCTTTGTTGTGACAATATTGAATGATGATGATGCAACTATTTGATTTGTAACATACAGTAGATCAGGGGTAGGTAACCCTGTTCCTGAGGTGCAGCAGGATTTCGTTCCAACTAGGCACCACACCAGACCAACTGAGCTAATTAATCAGTTCAGTGATTGCCTAAATTCAACACACTTGGTCTTCCAGGTTGGTTAAAAAAAACCATGAAGTTCCTACGGCCCTCCGGGACCAGGGTTGTCTACCCCCGCAGTAGATGAATGGTTTAACCATGAGCTCTTAAAGACACAAAACCTGCAATGGACTTGAGACGTTCTGAAATAAGCCACATCTCTAAACCAGCAACAATCATATCAAACAAAACAACATGGAAACAGTTCTCAGAACTGAAAACGTCCTGAATGAAGATTGTGAAGTAATTGGCTTTTCAACAGTACAACCTAGCAAGGGGCGACAGTGACAATCTTTATCCACAGTGTTACCTCTATGGGTGACATTTTGACAGTGCAAAAATGCATAGATTTAAAGATAAACCAAAATCCAGCAGTTTATTTCAAATACTCATCACAAGTATATCGTTTAAAGCACATTTTCCTTGCACATTTCTGGCAACAGCTCCACATATGTGCATTGTCAAAATGTCCCCACAGAAGTACCATGTAAAAGGTGTGTTAGTTTTATTACCTGTGTTAGTGGGATGGTTGTCATTATTCTGATTCCTGGAGTAATCTCTAAAAGACTTCTCCCCTACAGTGCTATAAACTGTATCCATGGCAACCCCAGATAGAATCCCTGAAGCTCCACGGTTGGTGACCTGATCATCCCCTATAGTGTGATAAACAGTATCCGGGGAAAATTATTCTGATTGTTGCCTGCATCCCCTGTAAAGTTTCACCATCCACCGACATTGTTTACAGCAAATAGAGTAGAAAAGGTTCCTTGAATTTAGGAGGTATTTGCCCTTTAAAGTTTGCATAAGGTTATGATGAGAAAACTTGGAAAAATTCTGGGTTGTGGGATTACATCTGTGAATTCACACACTCTCTATCACAGTGCATGGAAGGTTGTGAATATATACATGAATAATGCTGTGCCTGTATTACAGACCCCATTAGCAGGTTGAATATGGACCAGTCGAGTTAAGGTAACACTTACCAAACCTTGCACCACAAAACTTTCTCAAAAAGTCAATCCAGGTGTTTTGGGGATATCCTGAGAGGAAAGAAAGACCAAAATGTAAGACATTATTAACATTTTCATTCAAATGGTTCTTTGTTTTCACTGGAATCCAAATGTTCTACCATTTTTGTGAAGCAGTGAGTATGAAGAATAGAGACAGGAAGAGACAGAGAATTATCCTACTTGTCTTTTTCTTCCACACCAAAAATCCTGAGGAGTAAAAAAAGAAACGTTTTATTTTCCAAGTTGATCCATGGTTCTGTAGCTTGTGTTAGCTATATCAGAGTGAGAAATACCTCTTAAAGTACAAGTCTGCATTAACCATTCTGTCAGCTGTTGAGTATGACTTCACCCACATTTACATGCTTAAGCTGCAATAAAAATACATCATTTCTGAGAGCACCAATAAACAACATGCATACAGTACCTGAACAAGGCCGACTTCAAATCAATGTGAAAGTAACCGGTGCATTAAACAACTGACGACGAATGCAAACTATGATAGATAAATCCTACACGTGCGTTGAAATAAAAGGCATACAACTAAGTCCTACAATCAACAAGGACGCACAAAATATACACATGCTTTTTTGAAGGGAGCTAACATGCTGAACACCCCACTGCTGTTGCAAAATAAATGTACACATACGATGCACTCAGAAGGTATTCAGACCCTTTCCCTTTTTACATATTTTCTTACATTACCTTTATTCTAAAATTGATCAAATAAAAAAATGTCCTCATCAATCTACACACAATACCCCATAATAAAACAGCAAAAACAGGTTTTTAGAAATGTTTGCAAATATATAATAAAATAAAAAACAGAAATAGCTTATTTACATAAGTATTCAGACTCTTTTCTATGAGACTCGAAATTGAGCCCATGTGCATCCTGTTTCCATTGATCCTCCTTGAGATGTATCTACAACATGATTGGTGTCCACCTGTGGTAAATTCAATTGATTGGACATGATTGGGAAAGGCACACACCTGCCTATAGAAGTTCCCACAGTTGACATTGCATGTCAGGACAAAGACCAAGCCATGAGGTTGAAGGAATTGCCCAGAGCTCAGAGACAGGATTGTGTCGAGGCACAGATCTGCAGAGGGTACCAAAACATTTCTGCAGCATTGACGGTCCCCAAGAACACAGTGGCCTCCAGCATTCTTAAATGGAAGAAGTTTGGAACCACCAAAACCAAGATTGAACTATTTGGCCTGAATGCCAAGCGTTGCGTCTGGAGGAAACCTGGCACCATCCCTAAGGTGAAGCATGGTGATGGCAGCATCATGCTGTGGGTATGTTTTTCAGCAGAAGGGAGACGAGTCAGGATCGGGGGAAAGATGAACGGCGCAAAGTACAGTGTGACCCTTGATGAAAACCTTTTCCAGAGCGTTCAGGACCTCAGACTAGGGCAAAGGTTCACCTCTGGAGAGACCTGAAAAGAGCTGTGCAGCGACACTCCCCATCCAAGCTGTCAGAGCTTTAGGATCTTCAGAGAAAAATGGGAGAAACTCCCCAAATACAGGTGTGTCAAGCTTGTAGCGTCATATCCAAGAAGACTCAAGACTGTAAACACTGCCAAATATGCTTCAACAAAGTACTGAGTAATGGGTCTGAATACTTATGCAAATTTAATATTTCTGTTTTAAATTTTTTATAAATTAGCAAAAATACAAAAAAAACTGTTTTTGCTTTGTCATTATGGGGTATTGTATGTGGATTGATGAGGCAAAAAATCGATTTAATACATTTTAGAATAAGGCTGTAACGCAACAAAATGTGGAAAACGTCAAGGGGTCTTAATACTTCCTGAATGCACTGTACATGTCATTCAATGATTTCATCCAAAATGATTGCGCGTGTCAATGAGTGTCTGCGTAGCCGGGCGCTAAAATAGAACCGCCTCTTCCATCTCCTCATTGGTTTTTAGGAGCATATACCCACGTGGGTGATTGAAAGATGAACTGAGGTCCACACTCCAGTCCAGTTGGTGGTGGTAATGCACCTTATAGTTGATTGCCAACTGCCATATAAAGTCAGAAGCAGAAGATGACGACTGAAGGAGAGATTATTGGAAACCAAAGGTATACAAATAATTACTAGAAACTAACTAACTAGGTTTCCCCTTTTATCTGTGGATTAATTGGCAGAGTAGAAAGCACGTGATTTTGTATGACTCAAAATGGGTAAAAAT
Organism: Oncorhynchus masou masou; assembly: GCF_036934945.1. NCBI lineage: Eukaryota > Metazoa > Chordata > Actinopteri > Salmoniformes > Salmonidae > Oncorhynchus > Oncorhynchus masou. The sequence continues at coordinate 79,787,678 of NC_088217.1, read as the reverse complement.
TCTACAAAGATCCAGAAAAAAGGACATTGTGCATTTCAGGAAACCGTACAACTGTAAGGGTTTTCCTCTGGTGAAGGAGAAGCGGACCAAAATGCAGCGTGGTGGTTATTCATGTTCTTTAATAAAAGGAACTCGACATGAAATAACTAACAAAACAATAAATGTGTGAAAACCTAAACAGTCCTATCTGGTGAAAACACAGAGATAGGAACAATCACCCACGAAACACTCAATGAATATGGCTGCCTAAATATGGTTCCCAATCAGAGACAACGATAAACACCTGCCTCTGATTGAGAACCACTTCAGACAGCCATAGACTTAACTAGCACACCCCACTAAGCTACAATCCCAATACCAACACACCACATACAAAAAACCCATGTCACACCCTGGCCTGACCAAATAAATGAAGACAAACACAATATACTTCGACCAGGGCGTGACAACAACCCAATGTTTATATCCCAGGACAAATTAGCTAGCAACAGCAAGCTAAATGGCCATGAATGTTTCAACCTGTTCCCAAATAAATATAGTTGGTTCAGAGTTTGTTCTGATATTTCAACCTGCGTGTTCTGATTGCGTCTAGTGTGGATGGACAAAATCAACATGCTCGCGATGGCGCACTTGTGTGCCCAGTCTAGTCAGCATGTAAGGCTGCTTCTGTGATTCAGCACCGCTGAATGGACAGCTCCTCGTTACAGGTAGACATAGTGGAGTTCTGTGGCGTGGTGCTGATTGGACAGCAACTCTGTCTCATAGACAGCTATAAAATTCTCCGGTCTGCGGGCAGTTAGACATTTTCTGGGCATGGTTAGGTAGCTTACAATGCATATATGAAAATCATAACTGACACGCAGAACTTTAGAAATGGTAGGAAAAATTGTATATTGGCACTGCAGATGAAAAAGGTTGCCGACCCCCTAGGCTACAGCCACTTGAACGGCGCATACAGTGTTGGCCTGTAATGACTTCCCACCAACGTCTTTGTGGAAAGTGGGAAGAGAGCAAGACAATGTTGGTGGGAAGTCATTGTTGTCTTCAACGACACAGGAGAAGAGAACACGAACGGTCTAAAAACAATAAGTAGCCTAGCTTTATAAAAAAATCAGGACATGTATTTTGGGGAAGTTGTTCAGTTGTGTTTATTTGTATAACAATACATGAAACCAAAATGGCACTAGCCTCCTGGGCCAATTAAGCTACAGCTATCACAACCTATATTTTAATAGCAATAAAATAGCTTTTGGTTTCCAATGGTCACCAAAAAGGTGGACTCCACCAATTCCCTGGCTATCAGATTACAACAAGGATTACAAGGGCGAGTTCAAATCCTGACATAAGATTCAAATCAATCGGCGACCGGCCTAAACTGCTGACCGGCAAAACAAACTGGTACTCTGTTCTCCGCTTTCTAAAAGTGAAAGAAAAGGTACCATGCTGGCAGCTGCTTTCTGAGCCATGCCATCCAATACTCTAAACAGACGTTGCATTTTAAATCGGGATTGGAATGATTTTAGTCTACTTTCTTAAATGATCGTTCTTGAGCTACCCTGCTAATCCAAATGGAATGCCCCTGGGGGTTGGAGAGTAACTAAATACATGTAAACTCCCCAACCCTGGAAACCCCCTACTTCTTATGGTAAAGCCACCCACACACACACCCACACACAGCTAAAATGAACCAGCCTTTTATGGACCTGTAGATGGGCCTCATGCACAGTCACATTAAAGTTAAAGGGTGTGGTCGATATTGTATGGAGAACATAGCATACTTGTGCGACTAGGGGAGAATCTCAGTGGCATACTCCTTGCGTCCTCTCTCCTCTCTACTACTTCTCAAAACCCATTGGATGAGAAAGCCAGAGATCCCTCCCCTGTGACCTTCTCCTCCAATGGGTTTAAAGAAGGAAGCGAGGACACGAGGAGTAAACAATTCAGATTCTACCCATGGCTTATTATTAGCAGTTTCCTAACATTATGTTTTATTGACATGTGTTGTTATTTATGTACTTCAAGCCCGCCGCGATGGGGGTAAGTATTTGCATAAAGTTCCCTGACTTTAGTCCAGCCCTGTTCCCGACAGTTCTCGCATCGCCAAACTGTCCCCTGCCACTTCGCTTCTCTTCCATTGGAAATTAATGGCTTTCCGTGGTTTCATGGCCCACATCTTCAGAGGCACTGGGAGCCTTTTCTTTGAAGTAATTTTCTAGTTTGCTTGTAACTAACAGTTGTATAGTATGTTGACTGTGGCTATGTCTTCAGCCTACGTAGCAGACATGAGCTTTCTGTAAAAGTTGAGCCATTCAATTTAAAAAAATAGGATGGATGTAGCCTATGACAAAGGTTAAAATATCCTAGCCAGCGATTTCACATCTAATATCCATAGAAACTAAACATATTTTTAGGTTGACACAAAGTATTTACCATCCTTTTTGCTGATTAATTCAGACTGGACTAATCCATATTGTGCCGGTCCAAATTGGTTCCTCCTTGTGACACATTATGAATGAAGACTGTGACCTATGGCAGGTGGTGCATCTAACCCCTTGTCTTGACTGTAACAGTAGCCTGAACACTACTGTAAATACAGGTAGAACAGGTATCCCCTTCAGGGGGTATAGCTCACTGTTGTTGCTGCTGTTATGTCAATCTGTGCTTCACAACTATGTACATGTGCAGTGCTCTGTTACTATAGATGTGCTGTTCTTACCTGTTATGACGGCAGCAAGCACTAATATGACAACACCAACAACAATAGTACTGGTATTGGAAGGCTCTGAAATGAAAACACATTTTGTATTGATACTTTGACAGGAGTTGATCAGGTATTCAACATAGTGCAGCACTCAAAATGTCCTACAACACTAACAGTGTTACTGACATATCAATACATAAGACTGTAACACACTTATGAGTGTCCACTCACCTGGACCAAACACCTCTCCAACTGGCTCACTGACTTTCCCTTCCCCACTAACAGCATTATTCAGCTTGCAGATGTACTTGTAACCATTGGTTGATTGGCCAGTGTCGCTATTAAAGACATTAAACTGTTCTACTCCGACTTCCCACGCCCCCTCTGCCACTTTCCATCTGTAGGTGACGGGTTCAGCATCAGTGGTGTCACCTTCACAGGTCAGAGTGCAGGAGGTTTGGTTGGCGTTGCAGGAAGAAGTGATTTTGGGTTTGGGGACTGCCTCTGTAAATAGAGGAAAGAAACAGGAATCATTTGGGGAAGTTCTTGAGGCACTACAATAACCTGATGTTTCTACACGACCACGCACACACATACACACACACACACACACACACACACACAGAAACACTTACTGATAACAAACAGTGTATATGTCTTGTCAAGCAGTTTGCTGTTGAGCTCCACAGAATAAACTCCACTGTCTGTTTTCATCAATCCACTGATTCTCAGCTCTCCAGTTGTCTGGTTCAGGGTTGTGCGGCTTTTGAAGTCAGCATAGATGTCCAGACCCCCAAAATCCTTGTCCCACTCTGCCACCTTGTTCTTCCCATGCTTCCATAGGATGCTTGTGATGGGGTCAGTCACTGTGGACTTGTCTGGCGTCAACACGAGCTCACCTCCCACTTCATGATAAAGATCTGGAAAAGCAGACATTTCATACATGTATCAGAGTATCAATGTATCCAGGGGAACACATTAGGGTTAGGGTATAAATATGTAGTCCTAACCCAATTGGCATTGAACTGTCATTATTATCAACCTTTACTGTTTATGTCTAGAATTCTTCTTGCTGGGTATATCTGGTCTATATAGTGTCATGACTTTGGCCTGGGGGGTAGGTTTATGACAGTCATAAATACCTCTTTCCCCCTTTTTCCTCTCTCTACCCTACTGATGTTACATTTGCAAAACCCTTGGTTAACATAGAGATTCTGGGAACATCAGTAGGTGGGAGGGAAATGAACTATATTCTGGTAATCCGACCAATGGAACATATGCGGTGGTACTTAATGAATATGATGTCAGTTCGGTTGTCATCTGAGACATTCTCATCAATGATCAGATGACATAAACTCTACAGTGGAAAGTCTACACATCAGAGTTATCGGATTCACATGGAATTGTTGTTCAATTTAAATGTTTGAATATGAAATTATTCGTGATGGGATGAATTGTGATTTTAGCTTCTAAAATGTGAGATTTGGGTTTTCATAAGATAGGGCTCTGCTCAATCAGTGGCCCGCCCCTGTGAAGGGACATGGGCTATAGAACTTTTTCAAACATGCCCTCCTCTCCCTTCCTATATAAACCCTTGACGACAATGTAACCTCCTGTTCCGAGGACGTGAGGACGACGGTCCGATGTCAGAATGATTCAGATAATAACTACAGAACGAAGCCAACATCAGCGTGAGCTTTGGTTGCGAATGGTATGAACTTTGAACTCTTATTCACTACAGAAGTGATACCTCCTAGCCGTTGAGTTAGCAACAGCTGATGCAACGAGGGTTCAGAAGGAACAGGCAGAGTATCCCCTTGAACCACACGGGGGGTGTTAACCCCGGTGTCCTGGCTAAATTCCCAATCTGGCCATCAAACCATCACGGTCAGCTAATAATCCCCAGTTTACAATTGGCTCATTCATCGCCCTCCTCTCCCCTGTAACTATTCCCCAGGTCGTTGCTACAAATGAGAACATGTTCTCAGTCAATTTACCTGGTAAAATAACAGATAAATAAAAATACATTAACACACAGAAATAGCAAATCCTCCATATAATTAATAGCATAGGACTAAAAGTACTGTAGATCTCTTTTTACTTGCACACAATATAGCTGGGTCCCCCCGTCCTGTCCCTAGGGGCCCACCACCCTGCAGCGCCCCACCCAACACACCTGACTCAGCTTTAGGATCTTCGTGAAACATATATTATTAGTTGTGGGTGTTAGGCTAAGGCCAGAGTGACCACCCACAGGACTGCAGACCCCCAGCAGATAGGGATAGGTATCTCCCCTGGCGTGGGCGTGTTTTCAATACAGACTCCTTTAGTCATACTGAATTCCATATAAGGCATCTAGGCCCTATGAAAATTGCCCAGTATACCCTTAATCTGGCAATAGATCAAAGCTAGTGATACATAACCAACTTTCCAATTAATGGCAATACATTTCTTATCCTCTCTAAATGCAGTTAAGTCTCCAATATCAACATTTAAAGCAAACAGAAACAGGAAGAAGGGAGAATCTGTAGGACTGCTGAGATAAAAGAAGATACTCTTTGTCAGAATTCAGCCAGCTTTCACAAGACCATAATATATGCAAATATGTCCCCTTTTGTGTTTTACACCTCCAATTGAGGAATGACATTTCCGAGTGCATGTTATTCAGTTACACTGGCATATAGAACGTTCTATAATAGATGGTCTTAAACTGCAGTAATTTATGTCTGAGATGATATGAACCTGACTGGGCATTCAAACACATCTGTATCCATTCATCATCATCAATAGCTTCACCAGGTCTTCCTCACATTTTAGTTTTACATGTTTTGTGTCATCGGGAAAAGCTTCTATTAACCCTTGATACCGTTTGTAAATCAACTTCGGAGGTTTGTCAGACCACCTTAAAATAGCATCTGGCTTGTCCAGGGTTTGCTGCACAGAGAGTGTTGTATCTGTAAAAAATTCCCCTGAGATCCATCACAGACTGATCTTCCCTGACTGCTTGATCCTGCTGAGACCCCTGTCACCATCTGATCCTCCTAAGATGAGGCATGACAAAGAATTACCTTGGTGTACATTTATACAAGATATCATCCAAGAATAGAATCAATGGTTCATTAATTGAAATTGTCATTATTCCCAGATCCCAAACTGTAGCTTTAAGCTTAAACTGTTGTCCTGTAGCTACTGTAGGTCTACCCATCAATTCCATATGGAAGTTTGTATCTTTCACTGATATTGTTAATATACTGCTAAATTCACTGTAGTCTGGTCTTCCCTGGCTGTCTGACCTGCTGGGACCCCTGTCACCATCTGATCCTGCTAAGACATAATGAGCATAGTGTTGTGTACTGACTGTGTACCAGAGGGCTGCTTTCATGCGGGTTCTCTGCGGGTTCCGACAGAGATCATTGCGGCTCGGTCTGCAGGTGGGAGCGGGTGGTCAGATAGACGACTTTGGGATGAAAACACTGTATTTAAGTTGTCCCATAGATTATTTGGAAACTGTCCTCTTTCTGCTTTGTATGTGTTAGCCTACATATTGTATTAAAATCACATTGTTTTTGCATTATTCACACACTCAGAATTCACTGCTTCAACTTCAGTAGCCTACTTCTTCTAGTTGGGCCTGAGAGTTCAAGTGCGTCTAGTGTGTGTGGACTCATTGAGATAAGAGTAGGCTGCCTATATGAGTGGAGAACCACGTGGCAGTTAACTTAAATAAAAGAGCAAAGAGGAAGAGGCGAAGCGAGAGAGCTCACTCTCGCCAAAATCTGTCCTGAATAAACCCAACACGTTTCCATGGGACATAAACTTGTCGCCTGCATTCCCGCCTTTGGGGCAACTACTCGCATCTCGTCATTATATACAAATCTCTGGTTTCAGCCACTTGCGAATTAGAAAGGAAACTTGGCGGGTGCACAGCTCACTGTTCGGATGCAGCCTTCCCCTAAAGTACTACTGTCAAATCTACCATTCCAGTGTTATAGTTGCTATATTGTATTTACTTTGCCACCATGGCCTATTTATTGCCTTTACCTCCCTTATCTCACCTCATTTGTTCACATTGTATATAGACGTATTTTTCTACTGTATTATTGACTGTATGTTTGTTTTACTCCATGTGTAACTCTGTGTTGTTTTATGTGTCGAACTGCATTGCTTTATCTTGGCCAGGTCGCAGTTGTAAATTATAACTTGTTCTCAACTTGTCTACCTGGTTAAATAAAGGTTAAATTAAAAAATTAAAAAATTAAGTAAATGGATATTTTTGCCAAAATTATATAATTACTCCTGTCTAAATAAAATAATGCAAAATACTTTACCAGAGACCTTGACTTAGCCACAGAGGATCATTAGCTTCTTTAAAAAATAGCTGTGGATTGTTTCAAATCAAAAATGCCTATTTGGGAGGCCAGCAATTTGCTCAGCGTGTGTGGCAATATGTCTAGCTGATTATTGAGGTGTGGCGGTCAGTGGAAAGCATCTAAAATGTGTGAAGATAATGTGTCTTGAGAATCATTTAAAATATTGAGAAAATAATAAGGTGAGTGTAAGTGTTCAGTGTGGTAAGTGTTCATGACTTTTTATTTAAACTGAACACTAAAAAAAATAACAAAGTGAATAACCGAAACCAAAACAGTTCTATCAGGTTCAAAACACTAAACAGAAAACAACTACCCACAAAAACTATGTGGGAAAAATCTACTTAAGTATGGTTCCCAATCAGAAACAATGATAGACAGCTGTCCCTGATTGAGAACCATACCCGGCGAAAACAAAGAAATACAAACACATAGAAAAAAGAACATAGAATGACCCACCCAAATCACACCCTGACCAAACCAAAATAGAGACATAAAAAGCTCTAAGGTCAGGGCGTGATAGTTCGTCCCCCCCCAAAGGTGCGGACTCCAGCCGCAAAACCTGAACCTATAGGGGAGGGTCTGTGTGGGCATTTCTCTGTGGTGGCGGCTCTGGTGCGGGACGTAGACCGCGCTCCACCTCTGGCTTGGCCCACTTAGGTGGCGCCTCTAGTGCGGGGACCCTCGCCGCCGACCCCGGACTGGTGACCCTAGCAGCAGGCCCCGGACTGGGCACCCTCGTTGCGGGCCCCGGACTGAGCATCATCGTTGCGGTCCCCGGACTGGGCACCCTCGTTGCGGAGCTCTGGTGCGCAGCCTTGGCACCACTCCTCCAGGCTGTATGTCCACTTTAGCCCGGCCCCTCCAGAGTGCAGGCACAGGTCGAATCGGGCTGTGGGGAGCACTGGAGATCTGGTGCTTACCACTTGCACCTCTCCACTTGGCTGAATGCCCACTTTAGCCCAGCACGGGCAGAGCGCAGGCATAGGACGACCTGAACAGTCCCAGCGCACCGGAGACACAGTGCGCAGAGCCAGCGCAGGATACCCTGAGCTAAAACGGCGTACCGGAGACCAAGCGCGCTGAGCTGCCACAATCTGCCCTGGCTGGGATGCCCAGTCTCGCATGGCACTTGCGGAGGGCTGGCATATAAGCGCACTGGGCTATGAGCGCGCACTGGAGACACTGTGTGCTTTACCGCATAACACGGTGCCTGACCAGTACCATGCTGCTTCCGGTAAGCAAGTGGAGTTGGCTCAGGTCTATAGCCTGACTCCGCCGATCTCCCCGTGTGCCACCCCCCCCAAAAAAATTGGGTGTGCTTCTCGTGCCTGCTGCGCTGACTTGCCTCATACCACCGCCTCTCAGCTTTAGCTGCCTCCAGTTCCTCTTTCGGGCGGCGATATTCCCCAGCCTGTCTCCAGGGTCCCTTTCCGTCCAGGATCTCCTCCCATGTCCAGGAGTCCTGAACCCTCTGCTCCTCAATACCACGCTGCTTGATCCGTTTGTGGTGGGTAGTTCTGTAACCGGTGGCATCATCGGATGAAGAGGAATCGGACCAAAGCACAGTGTGGTAAGTGTTCATGACTTTTTATTTAAACTGAACACTAAGCAAAAATAACAAAGTGAATAACCGAAACCGAAACTAACCTGAAGGGTGCAAAACACTAAACAGAAAACAACTACCCACAAAAACCATGTGGGAAAAAGCTACCTAAGACAATCTCTGATTGGGAACCATACTTAGGTAGCATTTTCCCACCTATGTTTTGTGGATAGTTACTTTCTGTTTAGTGCCTTCTGCACCTGACAGGACTGTTTCGGTTTCATTTTGCACATTCTTATTTTGTTCTAGTAATCAGTTTAAATAAAAGTCATGAACACTTACCACACTGCGCTTTGGTCCGATTCTTCTTCATGCAACGACGACCGTTACAGTGAGGGGTGTGTGGGGAAGTTAAATCTAGAATTGGCTTCCTATTTCGCAACAAAGCATCCTTCACTCATGCTGCCAAACATACCCTTGTAAAACTGACCATCCTACCAATCCTCGACTTTGGCGATGTCATTTACAAAATAGCCTCCAATACCCTACTCAACAAATTGGATGCAGTCTATCACAGTGCAATCCGTTTTGTCACCAAAGCCCCATATACTACCCACCATTACGACCTGTACGCTCTCGTTGGCTGGCCCTCGCTTCATACTCGTCGCCAAACCCACTGGCTCCATGTCATCTACAAGACCCTGCTAGGTAAAGTCCCCCCTTATCTCAGCTCGCTGGTCACCATAGCATTTCCCACCTGTAGCACACGCTCCAGCAGGTATATCTCTCTGTTCACCCCCAAAACCAATTCTTTCTTTGGCCGCCTCTCCTTCCAGTTCTCTGCTGCCAATGACTGGAACGAACTACAAAAATCTCTGTAACTGGAAACACTTATCTCCCTCACTAGCTTTAAGCACCAATTGTCAGAGCAGCTCACAGATTACTGCACCTGTACATAGCCCACCTATAATTTAGCCCAAACAACTACCTCTTTCCCTACTGCATTTAATTAATTTATTTATTTTGCTCCTTTGCACCCCATTATTTTTATTTCTACTTTGCACATTCTTCCATTGCAAATCTACCATTCCAGTGTTTTACTTGCTATATTGTATTTAATTTGCCACCATGGCCTTTTTTTGCCTTTACCTCCCTTATCTCACCTCATTTGCTCACATCGTATATAGACTTGTTTATACTGTATTATTGACTGTATGTTTGTTTTACTCCATGTGTAACTCTGTGTCGTTGTATGTGTCGAACTGCTTTGCTTTATCTTGGCCAGGTCGCAATTGTAAATGAGAACTTGTTCTCAACTTGCCTACCTGGTTAAATAAAGGTGAAAAAATAAATAAAAAGTGATGGGCGTCTTTCTCTAGAATGCATGCACTCAGCTCTCCAGAATGCGCTCCGCAGTCTCCCGCCAATTATTACACATTCATTGTTACATTGTGTGAATTTTGTATTGTCTTTTGTTTGAAGTGCTCCATGTGAGCAATGAGTAAGTGTGGTTTCTCTCTCCTGATAACGTTGAGGGAGCGTGCGTGCAGAACTAATCAGTTGAATGGGCCTTTGATATCCGTAGGGGGGCACGGCTTGCGTGTTCACACTTTTTTATGTGTGTTATAGTAAAGACCATAGGCAGCTCGTGAGATTGAAGTTTGGGGAAGCTTACAATTTATCTTACCTTTTCTACCGATCTGCATGAAGGTTCTGATTATTTTTATATGTGCATTTTCGTGGAACAGTTTCATTTCAATAATAACGTTTTCGTTTCTCAAAATCATTGGCAAATGGTTAATTATACAAATCTCAAAGTTAAAATTCAACTAAAGCTGTGTGGACACTACACGACTTTCAAAATCCTAACAACACTGAGCCTCTCACATTAAACGACTGTGTTTCCTGTCATTTTTTGATGTAGCCAATGTAGTGGTGCTCACACTAAACGATGTGGCACAAGACGGAGGTCAAACACTACAATATTCTTCACCTTGTCGTGAGGATTATCGATACCACGCTGTCTCGTGAAAACAATGACGTGATCAGATTTACTTAGCTACAAGCTGTGGCCCAAAGCAGCTTCATAAACGCTTGCCATACAGAGTTCCGACATCTAGCCAACATTTTGTTGAAATATCTAGCCAACATTTTGTTGAAATATCTAGCCAACATTTTGTTGAAATATCGAGCCAACATTTTGAATTGAATAACATTGCTTGTGAACTTCAGAGCTGTAACGATTTGACACGTTGGCTTTCGGTGTCGGTGATGGCTGCGCGCCCCGAGTAGGCCACGACGTGGGGATTTTGTCTCCAATCTCGAAAACTGGGTCTGGGACATCTAAATCATGGCCAAAATTGTGTAGTGTACACCTGGTTTAAGGCGAGAGCACCATCCTCTGCCATATGGACACTGATACACTGTGGTCCATTGGCGGCTAAGGAAATTAGCGCATAGAACTCAGAGATCGTCTATAGGCCAATGCAGCAGTAGGTCTATAACTTCCATTCTCAACTAAGTAAGATAGATAGACCTAAACCGACAATTAAAACAGTAGGAAATATCCTGATGAAAATGCTGATTCTTTCAATCACATTCATCTCTCTACTCCGCCTGTCTGCCTCTCTTTCTATCTGACTTGAGCTATTGCTTGTGAAGCGCAACATTGTGTCAAATCATCAACTGGCTGTCCCTAGCAAACTTGCAAACATTGTATCAACTAGCCTATTCCAGGCCCTCAGAGTTTCCCGCACCAGTGAGCTCAGAACAGACATTTCTGCTAGATATATGAGATCATCAGATCATGATATTTTGATAATCGAGTGTTGGAAAGATTTTTCAAATACTGAGGAAGTATAATTTGCAACTGATGTAAAAAACAACAACAACAAAACACTTTGTTTACAATGTGTGAGGCGAAGAAAAAATTACTGTGACGTTCAGCGTATTACTGGTGGACATGGTGAGTTAAGAAAGTCAGAAATCAGACATTGCCAATTCGGCATTTTCCTACAGTTGCAGGCAGCAAGCCAGGTAGCACTACTTCTATGTGTGCTCCCTCAACGCGATCAAGACTGAAACCAGACACATACTCATTGCTCACCGAGCACTCCAAACAAATAACAAGGAAAAGATTGACAAAACTCATAATGATTATGAAATAAACCAAAACTTGTTTCTCACAAGTGTAGCAGGTTGTGAATCCTGCAAACAATGTTTCCACCCCGAGAATGGTAAATTACTGTATTTAATGCCCGCATTAACATAAATGTATGCAACCAAATTAAGAGGGATTTACTAGGCCTACTTGTGACATATGTGATGGGGAATTGATTTAAAAAATAAACAAACAAACGGCAAACAATGAAACAATGAATGGGCAAGGATTGGCGGGAGATAGCGAATTGAATTCTGGAGAGCTGAGTGCATGCATTCTGGAGAGAAACGCGCCCCTCCCCTTCTTCTTGTTGCAACATATACAAAAATATACTCAAGACACATTATCTTCACACATATTTTACATTATTTTAAAATCTATATTTTTATTTTATTTATTTAACCTTTATTTAACTAGGCAAGTCAGCGAAGAACACATTCTTATTGATGGCCAAAACTCAGTCAGCTAGACATATTGCACACCCTCTGCCCAAATCGTGGGAAAGGCAAAGGCCTTTGCACTAGTGATTTTTTTTTTGAGAAGCTAATGATCCTCTGTGGCTAAGTCATGCTCTCTGGTGAAATATTTCAATGATTCTCTGTGGCTAATTCATGCTCTTTGGTGAAATATTTCAATGATTCTCTGTGGCTAAGTCATGCTCTCTGGTAAAGTATTTGAATGATCCTCTGTGGCTAAGTCATGCTCTCTGGTGAAATATTTCAATGATTCTCTGTGGCTAAGTCATGCTCTCTGGTAAAGTATTTGAATGATCCTCTGTGGCTAAGTCATGCTCTCTGGTGAAATATTTCAATGATTCTCTGTGGCTAAGTCATGCTCTCTGGTAAAGTATTTTAATGATTCTCTGTGGCTAAGTCATGCTCTCTGGTGAAGTATTTTAATGATTCTCGGGCTAAGTCATGCTCTCTGGTGAAGTATTTTAATGATTCTCTGTGGCTAAGTCATGCTCTCTGGTGAAGTATGTTAATGATTCTCTGTGGCTAAGTCATGATCTCTGGTGAAGTATGTTAATGATTCTCTGTGGCTAAGTCATGCTCTCTGGTGAAATATTTTCATGATTCTCTGTGGCTAAGTCATGCTCTCTGGTAAAGTATTTTAATGATTCTATGTGGCTAAGTCATGCTCTATGGTGAATTATTTAAATGATTCTCTGGCTAAGTCATGCTCTCTGGTATAGTATTTTTTGAATGTTTTCATTTAGGCAGGAGTAATTATATATGAGCATTTATATAATTTTGGCAAAACAATCATCAATTTACTTTAGGGGAAGCCAGCATCCTAACTTTATATAATGATGAGATACTCATGTCTCCGCGCTAACGATGGGAGTCATTGTCCCAAAGGCGGGAAGGCAGACAACAAGGTTATGTCTGCATATTACGCCCATGTGGCTTATTCTTGACTGATTTTGGCGAGAGTGAGCCCTCTCACTTCACCTCTTCCTAGCTGCTGAAACATGCCATACTATTTTGATCCAGATAGCATCAGATACATTGTCTACAAATACTGAGACAGAGAGGAGACGTTTTGCTTGCTCAGGTGCTTTACCTGAGATTGCTGTCTCTTTCTGTCGGCGTGCATCTCAGTCAAATAAATGACAAATATTTCAATATTTTATTTGGAGGGGCAAGAAGGTATGGTAGCCCCCCCAAGGCCTGTACATATCACCGGCCCTGCCATGATCACACAGGCCCTTCTGTAGGTTTACGCCTTGGTTAGGCCAGGGCTGCGTTTCAAAACGTTTCAAAAGACACACTCTCGTCCACTTACCCTCGCCGTATGCCCTTGGGGGAATCCCTGTCACCATCTTGGACATCGGTCCAAATGATTAGCCAAACAAGGGACGTTTGCAATGTAAGCCCCTCAGCCCTTGTTTTTGATTGAGTTTGCGAGTGTACAATTATGTTCACGTCCGGGCCTGAAACGCCCCATAATTCAATTCGCAATGATTGTGCATCCACTAAGAAAAGTCAGCCGAAACTTAAAACCTCAATGTCAATATGTAAGTCGCTCTGGATAAGAGCGTCTGCTAAATGACTTAAATGTAAATGTAAATATGGATAAGTCAACATACAAGTGTAAGTAAAAACTTCATATTCAACCACTTCCCAAAGTGTGTGTGTGTGTGTGTGTGTGTGTGTGTGTGTGTGTGTGTGTGTGTGTGTGTGTGTGTGTGTGTGTGTGTGTGTGTGTGTGTGTGTGTGTGTGTGTGTGTGTGTGTGTGTGTGTGTGTGTGTGTGTGTGTGTGTGTGTGTGTGTGTGTGTAAAAATAATACGGGCGCGGTCCTTATTTCTCTTCGAAACACCCATAGACTTCGTTTAAAACCATTCGGACTTTCCATGTTGAAAATCACTATGAAGAGGGTGTTTAGGCTATTATCCATAATGTCGATATAAAAGTTTCTTGTTTCAGATTGCCATGTTTTTTCATTGATGTGAATAACACTTGGGCGGCTTCGTGTGTTCTTGAAGTTGCAACGCACATTGTGTTAATAAGGCACATTGTAACATATCATATACCTATTGTTCATGATAGTCAAACATTATGTGATAATATTGTAGGCTATACAGGAAGCACACTATAGCACACAAATAACATTACAAATATTAAGTAGTCCAAAAACTACGTTCGGCCTTGTCAATCAACTTACCTCCGGAAACCACCTTTTGCACCAGACAAATCCAAAAGTACAATCCGATGAGCGTTAGTTTGGGCATATTTGCTCATTCGTTTGTTTGTTCAGATAATAAAAGTAAATTAAAATTATATATGCCAAAACATTGTGTGGTTCATAGTCTAGTCTACTTCTGATATTTTATTTCCCAAGGCTGTGAAAGTGAAAGCAAACAGGTTTAGTTCCTCCTTATTCATGACCTCTTGGTGGAAAATAAAATAAAGTTCCATTTGACTTGTAAATGACGGCGGCAACTAAATAATATTTTATAACAAACACATTGCATTATTGTTTATATGTTATAATAACTTTAATAAGCATTTTTTTTCTAACCAGTTCTCTAATATTCCTTCATGAAGTCAACCCATACCTGGTCTTTGGCGCCTCCCTGTGTGTATAATTGGCTGCAACTCACAGAATTCCATATATCTAGTTTAGAATTGATAGAATCTCTGCTATAATGTAACAAAACTTGGCAATACTGTCATATTCAAATGTAAATGAATAACTATAGTTAATTTAATTGCTTTCCTGTCCATTGAGTGTAAGAGAGATTTTAATTCACCAGCCAATAGCCATTCATTCACAGGCCTATATGGCATGCACACTAAAACATTGACAATATTAAATATTTTCCTCAAAACGTAAACTCAGCAAAAAAAGAAACGTCCTCTCACTGTCAACTGATTTTATTTTCAGCAAACTTAACATCTGTAAATATTTGTATGAACATAACAAGTTTCAACAACTGAGACATAAACTGAACAAGTTCCACAGACATGTGACTAACAGAAATTGAATAATGTGTCCCTGAACAAAGGGGGGGTCAAAATCAAAAGTAACAGTCAGTATCTGGTGTGGCCACCAGCTGAATTAAGCATTGCAGTGTATCTCCTCCTCATGGACTACACCAAGTTCCTGGACATTTATGGGGGGAATGGCCCTAGCCCTCACCCTCCGATCCAACAGGTCCCAGACGTGCTCAATGGGAGTGAGATCCCGGCTCTTCGCTGGCCATGGCAGAACACTGACATTCCTGTTGTGCAGGAAATCACGCACAGAACGAGCAGTATGGCTGGTGGCATTGTCATGCTGAAGGGTCATTTCAGGATGAGCCTGCAGGAAGGGTACCACATGAGGGAGGAGGATGTCTTCCCTGTAACGCACAGCGTTGAGATTGCCTGCAATGACAACAAGCTCAGTCCATGATGCTGTGACACACCGCCCCAGACCATGATGGACCCTCCACCTCCAAATCGATCCCGCTCCAGAGTACAGGCCTCAGTGTAACGCTCATTCCTTCGACTATAAATGTGAGTCGAAACTGTGACTCGTCAGTGAAGAGCACTTTTTGCCAGTCCTGTGTGGTCCATCAACCGTGGGTTTGTGCCCATAGGCGACGTTGTTGCCAGTGATGTCTGGTGAGGACCTGCCTTAAAACAGGCCTACAAGTCCTCAGTCCAGCCTCTCTCAGCCTATTGCTGACAGTCTGAGCACTTATGGAGGGATTGTCCTTTCCTGGTGTAACTCGGGCAGTTGTTGTTGCCATCCTGTACCTGTCCCGCAGGTGTGATGTTCGGATGTACCGATCCTGTGCTGGTGTTGTTACATGTGGTCTGCCACTGCGAGGACGATCAGCTGTCCAACCTGTCTCCCTGTAGCACTGTCTTGGGCGTCTCACAGTACAGACATGGCAATTTATTGCCCTGGCCACATCTGCAGTCCTCATGCCTCCTTGCAGCATGCATAAGGCATGTTCATGCAAATGAGCAGGGAGCCTGGACATCTATCTTTTGGTGTTTTTCAGAGTCAGTAGAAAGGCCTCTTTAGTGTCCTAAGTTTTCATAACTGTGACCTTAATTGCCTACCGTCTCTAAGCTTGTGCTAGTGTCCAACCGTTCCACAGGTGCATGTTCATTAATTGTTTATGGTTCATTGAACAAGCATGGGAAACGCATGTTCAAACCCTTTACAATGAAGATCTGTGAAGTGAATTGGAATTTTACAAATTATCGTTGAAAGAAAGGGTCCTGAAAAAGGGACATTTTTTTTCTTCTTTTATGAGGCCGGTTGCGGTTGTGAGGCCAGTACTGCCAAATTCTCTAAAATTATGTTTAAGGTGGCTTATGATAGAGAAATTAACATTAAATTATTTGGAAACAGCTCGGGTGGACATTCCTGCAGTCAGTATGCCAATTGCACGCTCCCTCAAAACTTGAGACATCTGTGGGATTGTGTTGTGTGACAAAACTGCACTTCTTCAAGTGGACTTTTATTATCCCAAGCACAAGGTGCACCTGTGTAATGAGCAGGCTGTTTAATCAGCTTCTTAATATGCCACACCTGTCAGGTGGATGGATTCTTTTGGCAAAGGAGACATGCTCACTAACAGAGATGTAAACTAATTGGTGCAAAGATTTTGTGAGAAATAAAGCTTTTTTTCTGGGATCTTTTATTTCAGCTCATGAAACATTGGACCAACATTGTACATGTTGCTTTTATATTTTGGTTCAGTATACATAGGTGAACATTATAGTAGCCTAGGCTTAACATGACAGGCCATACATGATAACCAAGAAGATGTATGAGTTTACTGAAGACAAACCTTCCCTGAAGAGAATCTAACTATTTGTCAAACAAACTATATATTCTACAAGTGCTTTTCAACTGGTTTCTTCTGGTACAGGGGCTGTAGCTGTACTGGTCTCTGTTGGTACAGAGGATTTACCTATACTTCCCTGTGAAGTAGACAAAGTATCTGAGCTACTCTCTATTGGTGTACATGCTGTATCTGAGCTGGTGTATACTGGTCTGGAGGGTGCACCTGAACTGTAGTTTACTGGAGTAGATAATGTATCTACATGCTGTGGCTCTGAGACCAGCTGACAATCCTGGACTGCTTCTATCTGGAGTGTCTGTACTCTCTGACACTGAGCTAGTGGGTCCTCAGACCTGATAGGCCAGGTGTTCCTCCCTCTCTGTCTACCTGACTACTGCTCCTCTGGGTTCCCATTGTTTCCAACACACTTCCTTGTTCTACACCCATATGATAGCCATGAGAGTGTCTTATACTTGATGATTTTGGGGCAAGAGGTTGTGGGGCGTTGTTTTAGGAGAAGTTGGGTCTTGATTTATGGAAATTTAGAATGGAGGTGTTTGTTTGGAATAAGTTAGGTTCTTTCACCTACTCTCTCTCTCTGGACGCTCCATCTTAGTCCATTCTCTGAGGGGTTGGTGGAGACCTCTGACCGTCAGTCTGGCTGTTCTGTGTGTTGCTCTGCTGGATTCCTCCTCTTGCTCCTCTGACCCTGGCTCCACCTCAGATAGGATGTCCTCCTGTTGTTGGTAGTCACCTTCTTATTTTCTATATCCCTCTTCTTCCCTTGCTTCCTTCTGTGTCTCATCGTCTTCCTTTTCCCACCTCGCTGCATATCATCTTCCCTCTGTCTCTCCCTCTCCCTCCCTCTCACCATTGACATCTCTCCTTTCCTCTCCATCTCTCTCCCTCTGTCTCTTCCTCCCTCTCTGCATCTTATCTTCCCTCTGTCTCTCCCTCCCTCTCTGCATCTTATCTTCCCTCTGTCTCTTCCTCCCTCTCTGCATATCATCTTCCCTCTGTCTCTCCCTCTCCCTCCCTCTCACCATTGACATCTCTCCTTTCCTCTCCATCTCTCTCCCTCTGTCTCTTCCTCCCTCTCTGCATCTTATCTTCCCTCTGTCTCTCCCTCCCTCTCTGCATCTTATCTTCCCTCTGTCTCTTCCTCCCTCTCTGCATATCATCTTCCCTCTGTCTCTCCCTCTCCCTCCCTCTCACCATCGACATCTCTCCTTTCCTCTCCATCTCTCTCCCTCTGTCTCTTCCTCCCTCTCTGCATCTTATCTTCCCTCTGTCTCTCCCTCTCTCTCTGCATCTTATCTTCCCTCTGTCTCTCCCTCCCTCTCTGCATCTTATCTTCCCTCTGTCTCTCCCTCCCTCTCACCATCGACATCTCTCCTTTCCTCTCCATCTCTCTCTCCCTCTGTCTCTGAGTCATTTCCTTTGTCACTTTCCTTATGTAACTCCTGGTCAGCATGGTTCCCCCACTGTTTATCCTGAACCTGTTGAGTGTTAGATTGTGGTTCAGACTGTACCCATCGCTGGCACAATACATCTGAGGGGTCTTTGGAAGGGGTGAGATGAGTCCCTCTTCTTCCTCTCCCTCACTTTCTTTCTTCGCTTTCCTCTCTCTCCCTCCCCCTCTCCGTCTTCACATTCCTTAGTGAGTGGTTTTATGCAAGGTACAGTATCTTGAAAGCATTTTGTGACAACTGCTGATGTAAAAAGTCTTTTAAAATATACATTTGAATAGAAAGGATTGACTTGGTCATTTGGCCTCCATATCCAACAGAAACATTTCCACCTGTACATGAAATACCGTGAGTGTTATTATCACCCAGTTAAAAGCCATTTTTGTTTAAGTGATTAGCAAATATAATGCCATATAAAAGGTGTTGAATCAATGGCTCATTTGTTTGGGGAAGAAAAGAAACAGTAAAAGTGTCAGAACCAGTCAGTTGGGGCCCACTGGGCAGCTGGGGTGCTTTTAATCTGAAGCATAGGAAACATAGCAAAGTCCCCCTCTGACCGGACCGTTCAAGTACATGACATTGCTAAGTGAGACTTACTGTTATAGGAGTGTTTAAACATACGTATTTTCCCCTGGCAGTAAGGACATTGGGGTACCTTAATAGAAGATGCATACAAGATGTGAGAAAATGTTAATGTGACATTAGTCAAGCCTCCACATTCTCTGTAAGGGCACAGCAAATTAAAAAATGCACTTCATATTTCATGAATAACAATTAAAAAGAGTTTCAGTGGTCATAGTAGTGGGAGTAACACCTATCGATTGCAATGTCAGCAGACATCCCTGGACAGTAAAATCTGTCCCCAATGGCCACCATGTCTTGTGGACTTTACAATGAGCCCCATGTGGGCTACTGTGAGAATCCACCTCAGGTATTCTGATCACTTTGGCCAGGTGTGGAGTCTTAGACCCGGGTGAACTTATAATGCAGTTCACCATCTGTTGAAATTCGCTTAACACCAGAGGGAAATTTTCACACAAAGTATGTTTATGGATAGTATTAAGCAAAGGGTTGCAATTAATCTTACCCTTCATCTCAAATGTTTTATTCCTCTGTGTAATGACAAACCGTTCTGTTTTAGTTGCATTGTCCGGGTATCTGCCGTGGACTTTAAAGTCCATAAAGAACCTATACAGCTCTGGATCCATTGTCTTACCTACTACTGCAACAACCTGCATCAATTATTTGCCCTTTTATAGAATACCCTTTTTTGCTAATGACTCAAAGGTGCGTGACCATTAACATTGGCTGCATATAGGTTTCTACCAAAGTGTGGACTTGCACATTTCTTCTCGTCTCAGGGTTTTAACAATGTTGTAAAGTAGCTCAAGCCAATGCTTACACCTATCTAATGCTTGGATATCCACGAGGAGAGGGATGGATAATTGGTATGCAGCCATTGATTTCAGGTGGCTTCATCAATTGGATTTTATTGAACCTTTATTTAACGAGGCAAGTCAGTTAAGAACAAATTCTTATTTACAATGATGGAAGACCCCAGCAAAACACAATCAACAGATGGAATGTGTTCTAAATTTTGACCAGGGCCCATAGACCTGTGACTATAATTAATGTAGTAAATTAATTTTCCTATTAATAACTATATTTGATAAACTTCCTTTATTATATAGGTGTGTGTTGCTTTTGAAGGTTGAATAAAACATGAATTCAGCCAAGAAATCCATATTTTCATTGATGGCATATTCAATAAACTGAACATTCATGTGCTAATGAGGTTAATTAGTTGCATTGCAGTTATGTATGGTGTTGTTGCTATTCAGCCTTGGTATGGAATAACTGATAACTGACAAAATACCTCAGCCTTAGGAAATGATTAGGGAAAGAAGTCATGGTTTGCACTAATCTTTATTTAACTTGCTGTAATACAGATATCAATCAATCAAATGTATTTACAAAGGCCTTTTTAAATCAGCTGATGTTAAAGTACAATACAAAAACCCAGGCTAAAACCCCAGACAGACTAGGAACCTAGGAAGAAACCTAAAGAGGAACCAGGCTCTGAAGGGTGGCCAGTCCTCTTCTGGCTATGCCGGGTGGAGATTATAACAGTACATGGCCATTAAGGCCAGATTCTTCTTCAAGATGTGCAAACGTTCATAGATGACCAGCAGGGTCAAATAATAATCACAGTGGTTGTAGACGGTGCAACAGGTCTTTACCTAAGTATTAAATGTCAGTCGAGACAGCAGGCGTGGTAGAGAGAGAGAGAGTCGTAAACAGCAGGTCCGGGACATGGTAGACGTCTGAACAGGTCAGGGTTCCATAGCCACAGGAGAATTACACCAGATATAACAGACTTACCCTAGCCCCCCGGCACATAGACTATTGCAGCATAGATACTGGAGGCTGAGACGGGGGGGGTCGGAGGTAACTGTGGCCCCATCCGACGATACCTCCGGACAGGGCCAACCAGGCAAGATATAACCCCACCCACTTTGCCAAAGCACAGCCCCCACACCACTAGAGTGATAGACCACCAACTTACTACCCTGAGACAAGGCTGAGTATAGCCCACAAAGATTTCCTCCACCACACGAGCCTGAGATACAGACTGTATAAAATCATTTTATCTATAACTTTGTCTTCAAGTATTTGGGTTTGTGGGGAGGGGTCAGTGACTTGAGGAGACAAAATCAGTGGAGGCAGTTAGAGGGGTCCAGGTGGCGTTGGGCCAGGCAGGCAGGTCCAGGTGTCGGTGTCCTCAGTCGCGGTCCGAGAGTCTCAGGCCGTCCCGAAGGGGAGACAAAGAGACAAGATGAGGGTTAGTGAGAGCATGGCTAAAACCATAGTACACCACATACACTGGGGGTAGAGAACAATCAATAGTGTTTCAGTGGACACTGGATAATCTGACTAACACACACACCATTTGACCTTGCTGTGATACTGTAGGACATTTATGTTACTTTTCTGAGTCTATTTGGGTAGCATTCAATATCCTGCATGTATTTTTGTTAACCATGGCAACCAGCATTGCACATATTTATTTTATTTTTATTTCACCTTCATTTAACCAGGTAGGCAAGTTGAGAACAAGTTCTCATTTACAATTGCGACCTGGCCAAGATAAAGCAAAGCAGTTCGACACATACAACAACACAGAGTTACACATGGAGTAAAACAAACATACAGTCAATAATACTGTATTAACAAGTCTATATATGAGGTGAGATAAAGGGAGGTAAAGGCAAAAAAGGCCAAAGAGGCAAAGTAATTACAATATAGCAAGTAAAACACTGGAATGGTAGATTTGCAGTGGAAGAATGTGCAAAGTAGAAATAAAAATAATGGGGTGCAAAGGAGCAAAATTAATAAATAAATAAAATAAATACAGTAGGGAAACAGGTAGTTGTTTGGGCTAAATTATAGGTGGGCTATGTACAGGTGCAGTAATCTGTGAGCTGCTCTGACAATTGGTGCTTAAAGCTAGTGAGGGAGATAAGTGTTTCCAGTTTCAGAGATATTTGTAGTTCGTTTCAGTTATTGTTAGCAGAGAACTGGAAGGAGAGGCGGCCAAAGAAAGAATTGGTTTTGGGGGTGAACAGAGAGATATACCTGCTGGAGCGCATGCTACAGGTGGGTGATGCTATGGTGACCAGCGAGCTGAGATAAGGGGGGACTTTACCTAGCAGGGTCTTGTCGATGACATGGAACCAGTGGGTTTGGCGACGAGTATGAAGCGAGGGCCAGCCAACGAGAGCGTACAGGTCGCAGTGGTGGATAGTATATGGGGCTTTGGTGACAAAACGGATTGCACTGTGATAGACTGCATCCAATTTGTTGAGTAGTGTATTGGAGGCTATTTTGTAAATGACATCGCCGAAGTCGAGGATTGGTAGGATGGTCAGTTTTACAAGGGTATGTTTGGCAGCATGAGTGAAGGATGCTTTGTTGCGAAATAGGAAGCCAATTCTAGATTTAACATTGGATTGGAGATGTTTGATGTGGGTCTGGAAGGAGAGTTTACAGTCTAACCAGACACCTAGGTATTTGTAGTTGTCCACGTATTCTAAGTCAGAGCCATCCAGAGTAGTGATGTTGGACAGGCGGGCAGGTGCAGGCAGCGATCGGTTGAAGAGCATGCATTTAGTTTTACTTGTATTTAAGAGCAATTGGAGGCCACGGAAGGAGAGTTGTATGGCATTAAAGCTTGCCTGGAGGGTTGTTAACACAGTGTCCAAAGAAGGGCCAGAAGTATACAGAATGGTGTCGTCTGCGTAGAGGTGGATCAGAGACTCACCAGCAGCAAGAGCGACATCATTGATGTATACAGAGAAGAGAGTCGGTCCAAGAATTGAACCCTGTGTCACCCCATAGAGACTGCCAGAGGTCCGGACAGCAGACCCTCCGATTTGACACACTGAACTCTATCAGAGAAGTAGTTGGTGAACCAGGCGAGGCAATCATTTGAGAAACCAAGGCTGTCGAGTCTGCCGATGAGGATGAGGTGATTTACAGAGTCGAAAGCCTTGGCCAGATCAATGAATACGGCTGCACAGTAATGTTTCTTATCGATGGCGGTTAAGATATCGTTTAGGACCTTGAGCGTGGCTGAGTTGTACCCATGACCAGCTCTGAAACCAGATTGCATAGCGGAGAAGGTATGGTGACATTCAAAATGGTCGGTAATCTGTTTGTTGACTTGGCTTTCGAAGACCTTACAATGGTAGGATAGATATAGGTCTGTAGCAGTTTGGGTCAAGAGTGTCCCCCCCTTTGAAGAGGGGGATGACCGCAGCTGCTTTCCAATCTTTGGGAATCTCAGATGACACGAAAGAGAGGTTGAACAGACTAGTAATAGGGGTGGCAACAATTTTGGCAGATAATGTTAGAAAGAAAGGGTCCAGATTGTCTAATCCAGCTGATTTGTAGGGGTCCAGATTTTGCAGCTCTTTCAGAACATCAGCTGACTGGATTTGGGAGAAGGAGAAATGGGGAAGGCTTGGGCAGGTTGTTGCAGTGCTGTTGCCCAGGTAGGAATAGCCAGGGGGAAAGCATGGCCTGCCGTAGAAAAATGCTTATTGAAATTCTCAATTATACTGGATTTATCAGTGGTGTCAGTGTTTCCTATCTTCAGTGCAATGGGCAGCTGGGAGGAGGTGTTCTTATTCTCTATGGACTTTACAGTGTCCCAGAAATTTTTTTAGTTAGTGTTGCAGGAAGCAAATTTCTGCTTGAAAAAGCTAGCCTTGACTTTTCTAACTGCCTGTGTATAATGGTTTCTAGTTTCCCTGAACAGCTGCATATCACGGGGGCTGTTCGATGCTAATGCAGAACGCCATAGGATGTTTTTGTGTTGGTTAAGGGCAGTCAGGTCTGGAGAGAACCAAGGGCTATATCTGTTCCTGGTTCTAAATTTCTTGAATGGGGCATGCTTATTTAAGATGGTTAGGAAGGCATTTTTAAAAAATAACCAGGAATCCTCTACTGACGGGATGAGATCAATATCCTTCCAGGATACCCCGGCCAGGTTGATTAGAAAGGCCTGCTCGCTGAAGTGTTTCAGGGAGCGTTTGACAGTGATGAGTGGAGGTCGTTTGACCGCTGACCCATTACGATTGAAGGCAATGATCGCTGAGATCTTGGTTGAAGACAGCAGAGGTGTATTTAGAGGGCAAGTTGGTTAGGATGATATCTATGAGGGTGCCCGTGTTTAAGGCTTTGGGGAGGTACCTGCTAGGTTCATTGATAATTTGTGTGAGATTGAGGGCATCAAGCTTAGATTGTAGGATGGCTGGGGTGTTAAGCATGTTCCAGTTTAGGTCGCCTAGCAGCACGAGCTCTGAAGATAGATGGGGGGCAATCAGTTCACATATAGTGTCCAGAGCACAGCTGGGGGCAGAGGGTGGTCTATAGCAGGTGGCAACGGTGAGAGACTTGTTTTTAGAGAGGTGGATTTTTAAAAGTAGAAGTTCAAATTGTTTGGGTACAGACCTGGATAGTAGGACAGAACTCTGCAGAGTATCTTTGCAGTAGATTGCAACACCGCCCCCTGAAAATGTTGTAGTTTGGGATGAACATTTCAGAATTGTTGGTGGTCTTCCTAAGCCAGGATTCAGACACAGCTAGAACATCCGGGTTAGCAGAGTGTGCTAAAGCAATGAATAAAACAAACTTAGGGAGGAGGCTTCTAATGTTAACATGCATGAAACCAAGGCTATTACAGTTACAGAAGTCATCAAAAGAGAGTGCCTGGGAAATAGGAGTGGAGCTAGGCACTGCAGGTCCTGGATTCACCTCTACATCGCCAGAGGAACAGAGGAGGAGTAGGATAAGGGTACGGCTAAAAGCAATAAGAATTGGTCGTCTAGAACGTCTGGAACAGAGAGCAAAAGGAGGTTTCTGGGGGCGATAAAATAGCTTCAAGGTATAATGTACAGACAAAGGTATGGTAGGATGTGAATACAGTGGAGGTAAACCTAGGTATTGAGTGATGATGAGAGAGATATTGTCTCTAGAAACATAATTGAAACCAGGAGATGTCATCGCATGTGTGGGTGGTGGAACTAATAGGTTGGATAAGGTATAGTGAGCAGGACGAGAGGTTCTACAGTGAAATAAGCCAATAAACACTAACCAGAACAGCAATGGACAATGCACATTGACATTAAGGAGATGCATGCTTAGTCGAGTGATCAAAAGGGTCCAGTGAGTAGTGAGGTTGATTGGGGTCACGGCGATTTAGACAGCTAGCCGGGCCATCGGTAGCAAGTTAGCATAGGATGGAGGTCTGTTATTAGCCACCTTGTGCGTTTCCGTCGGTAGGATTAGTGTGGTTCCGTGTGGTAGAGGGGATTAATCCAATTTGCAACAACAACAAAAATATATATATAGTTATAGAGGCCCAAGAAAAAGAAAAAAATATATAGATAACATAATAACAATAACATAAAGAGATGTGCAGAAATATAATCATCCTCTGTCTGTAGATCATTTTCCCTTCATGTATTTGTCATGTCAGCCAGGCCAATCTTTTCAAATTAACAATATCTAGTTGAGTAAAATAAGGAGTCTATGGCTTCATTCCTTGTTTCGTTTTAGACTTGTTACCTGGTAAATAACCAACAACCATCATGAGGAAACCGTCCATGTCAGGTGAGGAAACAGCCCATGTCAGCCTAGCGCATCTTTTTAAATAAACACAATTTTTGTTCTGATTAAAAGACCATACAGAAAATTGCTGTAAACAGTGCCACGCGCAGGCAGAAAACTCAATGTTCTATTCTATATCTATTTGAAAGCAATTAGTTTTGTTGTGGTCACCAGGAAATTCGAATAATTAAGGTAAATAACGCCACAGTAGGGCAGAAAAAACAGCATGTTCTATCAAAGTGAGTACAATTAGTTTCCATGGCTGTCACTTTGAAATACTATAACAGTAAATGAATAGGTGACATTCGACGCGATAAACCTTTCTCCAATACAATCGCATAGTTTACCGACCCACCGCGGGCCTTTGACAAATACATCTTCGTGTAAAAAGGCCCACCATGGCCTGTTTTGTCAACGAGCTCATCGTATAACCAGGTAACCAGATGACTCCAATAGTTAAGGTAGTAAACGATGGCATGCTCTATTGCGAACTGTCTGGGACTCGTTGTTGTTTCCCTGTTTACTACTCAAATATATTTTACGTATTAAGGCAAACGAAATTAACAAAAATACACTGGTCTAAAATATATTAGCTACACAGAACCATGGCGGACCGACTGTAACATTATAGGCTTTTTGTATTAAAATTCGTCCCCGTCCAACATGCCTGGCTCTGCCCACTATGGCGTGGTTTACGAAGCGCTCGCTGAAATAAGCGTTCGGATCGTCGTATTCCACTGGATCGAGTTATCTCATCACACCCGCAAGGTGTAAATTCTCTCGTAGCATAGGATGACTAAAACTACCGGTAAACTGACTGTTTCAAGTTGACAAAAGGCAATTGGAATTCCCAAAGTGCAGCGTGATGCAAGTAACACTAGATGTCAGCATAGTTCTACAATCCATGAAAATTGTTGTTCACTGGCTTGCCCTATTCCAAATCAAGCCCAGTCACCTACACCTGGGTACTTCTGGTAGATTGAGGAAAGGAAAGATATCAACACGTTCTGCCATATTGCTTTCATTTGTCCGATCCTTTCAGATCTACTCTCGAGCAGGTATATAGGGCTCAGTTTTGAATTGGTAAGTGACTACAGTGTATGAGCTTGCCACCTTTAAGCAAAGACCCAGGGTCCGTTTTGTACGGTGACCTAGCCTATAGGTTGAGTTAGGAAAAGCTGATCTGAAATCAGTATCATAAGTCAACTTATATGACTAATGTACTTATTTTTCTTACATCATCATAATTTATGAGAATGTCCTAATATGGAGTTTTGTGGCATTTTAATGCCACACAATGAATGTAGCCTAGATGTCTATTTTGGCAGATATTTTATAAGAGCGTTTTGTTATGTTTAGGATGTGCCTGAGAAAATGCCTGTGTTGATACTGATGAGAAGATGAAGAGTTTGTTTGAAGCTTATTTTAAGATATGGCATCTCTGCACTGCTGAGGGAGTAGATACACACAGGGCCTGCTGGTTGGATCATTTCCTCTTCTGAGACACACACAGTGAGACCAAGGAAAGAGTCTGACAACTAAACTGAAACCTATACATTTTTCTCACAGTACATGTAGTAACAACACAATGGCCTGTGCATTACCACTGGCAGTCCTTGTCCTTCATGGATTTCTCTCTCTTTCAGCAGGTAAGACTCTCTCCCTCTATCCCGCACAAGCCTGTGGATTGGCTGAGGATGTTTTGTTTAGTCTGTTTGTTTTTACAGTAAAAAAAGATGAGTAATTGTTGGATCAGTTATTTGAGAAGAGGATGTCTATTGATTTTAAATAGCATACTTTTCATTTAAATGATCATCAAATAGGGTCAATCTGGTAAATAAAAAGGTATTATCCATTGATTGTCACATTCATGGATTGCTATTGAATCTGTACATTTGATCACAATTGATTTGAGCAATGTTAGGGAGAAAATGAACAATGACATGGGCATGAAAAATGACTTTGAAAATGTATCTTCTGTGGTGCCTCTGTGTTATCTTGTAAATGTAACAATGTCATCTATTTTTTTAACAACTTCCTTTGCATGATTTGATATTGCAATTTTATCTCATTATGAGAATGATTTGTATGGATATTGTAAATGCTATTTAGATATTTTAAGATCAATATGTGGGACAATACTTATTTCTTTACTTAAGTGTTTTTTTCCATGCCAATGTAATTTATTTGACTTCAATTACCATTGATATATAAATGTATAAGATATCGGTCATTTGACCAAGATTAACATCCTATTTACTCAAGGAGAAGGCTTAATCTGACCATCTGTCTATGAGATTGTCCCCAGATCAGCCATTTGTTTTAAAGAGGTCCTGTTATTTTAGTATCTGTGGCCTTTCAGAGAGTTGTAATTTTAGACATGTTCTGTTTCAAACACCCAGTACACAAAAACAGGAAGAGTTAATAGAATGATCTGGGTTACTGTGGCTAACCCAACCAGTTGAACACATATTTTCATACAGTAGCATTATTTGAATTTGATCCAAGTTAAAAACACTTGGTAGAAGCTGTTTTAGAGCATATTTGCCAAGTAGTTGTCCTAACTGACAAATGATGAGAAACTAACAATGGACAATTGTACTTGAAATTAACTTATTTTACTTTGAAATGTAGCATGCATAATTGGTCATGTATAGTGTAAATGCATGCTTGACCAAAAATGTCAATAACAAGATTTGAATTAGATCACATTTTCTCACTCTTTATTGACCCCAAAACGTAATAAAAGTATGTTACCGTCAGCAACAACAGATAATTATTCTGATCTCTTTTCTTCTCTTCTATCACAGATTCATGCAATTATTATTTCCAACATGGATCTTTCTTCTCCATTCCTCTGAAATACACTGACTTGAGTTCGAAAGAAATAACCTGGAAACACAATGAAAAAGTTATATTAAAAAGAAAGAATGGAAAGTTCAAACCAGGCAAGCCTGAGGACATCTTAGATGATGGGTCTCTCCAACTCAAAGGCCTGGTGTCAGCAAACGAAGGTACTTACAAAGCAGAGGTGTTCAACAGCGACGGAAAAAGCATCAAAGAAGAGTCCTTCAGCCTGTGTATGAAGGGTAAGTCTCTTTCTCTCTTTCTTTCCAACCATACAAGTACTGTATCCTCTCCTTTAGGGACACTGATGGCGGCCATTTTGTTTCTCTCCAGAAAAAGTCTCCAAGCCCTCAGTGCAAATTACCTGTTCTGATAAGGACGTCACCTTTACCTGTTTCTTGACTAACACTGAGGGAGTGACTTTCAAGTGGAGCAAGAACAGACAGCCTTTAAATGGGGAAAAAACAACAACCTTGATCATCGGTCTGAAACAACTGAAAGAGCCGGACACCTTCACCTGCTCTGCAGTCAATGAGGTCAGCGCGGAGACAAGTGACATCATCAAACCAACATGCAATGGTACAGTATGTTTTGAAGGGCTCAATTGCAATTCTCTGCGAATCTCTGTCTTTCTTTTTCTCTCTATTTTCTTCTGTTTTCAGGAAAAAAGTGACTCATGTTTAATATTGGTGGCGCAACAAATAAAAAAGACAAAGAAAGTAAAACATCTCATTTGTCTCTCTGCTCCACCCCTCATCCCCCACCCTCCTCTCAGCTGTCTCAAAATTGGGTGATCTGCGTTCACTGTTTGGTTTGGATTTCTGGACCATGGTGGGCATCCTGGCCGGGGGAGGGGGCTTGGTACTCCTCCTCATCATCATCACCTTGGTGTGCTGTTGCCTCAGCCGACGCAAGAGCCAGATGCGCTTTGAAGGTAATCGCTTCAGACCAAAGCTCAAATGTCTATGGCTATTGTGTTGGTGTTCTGTGCACAGAAACATTTATGGTGTCTACAGTATCTTTATTTTGTTCCCTCCCTCATTTCATCTGTTCATTCTCCTTCACAGAGGAAAGAGAGTTGAGACTAGCCCCCCTGACCAAGACCCAGCATCCTTACCACCCAGAGGGCCAGACAAAGCATCCTTCTCACCCAGAAGGCCAGAAGCAAAGGCAGAGACCCCCCGGTGGGGCCCCACCTGGTTCCATGGGCCCCAGGCCCACAGCCAGAGCCTCCAGCCAGGCTGCGCCCCAACCCAGAGCCCAGGCTCGAGGGAAGCCTCCACAGACACCAATGGATGATGATGAGGAGCAGCCCCCACCACTACCCCAGCCTAGGAAGAAAGGCTCTCACCCCGCCAGGCAATGAGTCTGGAAACAGGTTTCGCCTGTATACTTTCTGATCCAAGGAAAGGAGTTCCAGCAGTCTACATGTTGTAGATGTTGAAAATGTTGTTACCTAAAGAATAGAAAAGGAAGGGAAAAATACCCACACAGTGTTCTTTTCTTCCAATGCCTTTTCAAAATTCTGTTTCATTGTTTTTATGTTCGGTAGGCTACAACTCATCTGTCCACCTCCTCTTGAAGTAGTGACCTTAACTTGATGTCTGTGTGGTTGTCAATAAAAACTAAATAACTGCAGGCACATAGTCATTGATGGGCAACATTATTTGAAAATACTCAAATACACAGGAAATAAGTATTTCAAATACAAATAATTAAAATGCATATGTATTCGAACCCAGGTCTGATAGCTAACAATTGAAAGATGATAATAATAGTGTAAATGTTTCCATTCACATCATTGTGCATTTGAGTCATTCTCTGTATTCACATCTCTGAGTAAAGCTCTCATGTAATGTCTTGTTTTCCTGTTACATCGCTGAGGCCTCTTGGCGGTGGTTTTGGCACGGCACCAACGAATAGCATGCAGGGAGCAAAGATGCTGAAAGGAACACTTAACTGAAGCCCTCGCTTCCACACATCTTACCTCCTTTTCCTGTGTGTGTGGGAGGGATGTGTGTGTGTGTGTGTGTGTGTGTGTGTGTGCACATTTGCGTTTGCTGAACTGCACATGACTGCTAACACAGGTTTTTGCACCCATTTTATTTACAAGCATTTCGCTACTCTCACATTAACATCTGCAAGCATGTGTATGTGACCAATAAAATGTTATTTGAAAAAACCTCTCCATCACACGCCTGTTCACTATATAAACCCTAGATGGCGCTTTGCTTCCATGTTCATTTAATCTGCTCGAATGACTATTCAACAGTAATAGTGGAAGTGGGTGGGCCAGGGACCTACTTGTGGGCCATTAACGTTTTCCTTTGAATCACATTTAAACGAGTTAGTTGACAGAAATCTGAATATGTTCCTGAAAGACTTTGGCTGGGTCACTGACAGCGAGTAAACGTTTGGGAACCAGTTTGATGACAGACCGACAGGAGTCACAATAAAGTTAACCGAACGTAGCAGGCGTAAGAGAAACGCCTGAACGGAGTTCCCACATCCAGATTTTCAGAGGAAAAGGAAGCTAGGTTGAAAATAGCTGTATCCCTGATACACACTGAGGCTACAGTAAACTCAGGTTTATCACTCAGAGCCATGCTCGACAGTCTGAACTCTGACCCCTAAACAAATCACTTCCCGTCCCTGGGTTAATTCATTGTGCCCTTAGGCACAGATCTAAGATCAACCTACTGCCTAAAACAAAGTGAAAAGGCTGTGGTTTGACCTTCAGTTTCCTGTCTGGGTTGTTAATATTGTACAGTCAGTCACTTTCAGTTCTTCACACTGAGGTACTAAGGCTTCAGCCTTCAGACAGAGACGTTATTCACACTGAGGTACTAAGGCTTCAGCCTTCAGACAGAGACGTTATTCACACTGAGGTACTAAGGCTTCAGCCTTCAGACAGAGACGTTATTCACACTGAGGTACTAAGGCTTCAGCCTTCAGACAGAGACGTTATTTACACTGAGGTACTAAGGATTCAGCCTTCAGACAGAGACGTTATTCACACTGAGGTACTAAGGCTTCAGCCTTCAGACAGACACACTGAGAGCCTTCAGACGTTATTCACACTGAGGTACTAAGGCTTCAGCCTTCAGACAGAGGTACTAAGGCTTCAGCCTTCAGACAGAGACGTTATTCACACTGAGGTACTAAGTTTCATTCACACTGAGGTACTAAGGCTTCAGCCTTCAGACAGAGACGTTATTCACACTGAGGTACTAAGGCTTCAGCCTTCAGACAGAGACGTTATTCACACTGAGGTACTAAGGCTTCAGCCTTCAGACAGAGACGTTATTCACACTGAGGTACTAAGGATTCAGCCTTCAGACAGAGACGTTATTCACACTGAGGTACTAAGGCTTCAGCCTTCAGACAGAGACGTTATTCACACTGAGGTACTAAGGCTTCAGCCTTCAGACAGAGACGTTATTCACACTGAGGTACTAAGGCTTCAGCCTTCAGACAGAGACATTCACACTGAGGTACTAAGGCTTCAGCCTTCATTCAGAGCTAAGGCTTCAGCCTTCAGACAGATTCACGTTATTCACACTGAGGTACTAAGGCTTCAGCCTTCAGACAGAGACGTTATTCACACTGAGGTACTAAGGCTTCAGCCTTCAGACAGAGACATTATTCACACTGAGGTACTAAGGCTTCAGCCTTCAGACAGAGACGTTATTCACACTGAGGTACTAAGGATTCAGCCTTCAGACAGAGACGTTATTCACACTGAGGTACTAAGGCTTCAGCCTTCAGACAGAGACGTTATTCACACTGAGGTACTAAGGCTTCAGCCTTCAGACAGAGACGTTATTCACACTGAGGTACTAAGGCTTCAGCCTTCAGACAGAGACGTTATTCACACTGAGGTACTAAGGCTTCAGCCTTCAGACAGAGACGTTATTCACACTGAGGTACTAAGGCTTCAGCCTTCAGAGACGTTATTCACACTGAGGTACTAAGGATTCAGCCTTCAGACAGAGACGTTATTCACACTGAGGTACTAAGGCTTCAGCCTTCAGAGACGTTATTCACACTGAGGTACTAAGGCTTCAGCCTTCAGACAGAGACGTTATTCACACTGAGGTACTAAGGCTTCAGCCTTCAGACAGAGACGTTATTCACACTGAGGTACTAAGGCTTCAGCCTTCAGACAGAGACGTTATTCACACTGAGGTACTAAGGCTTCAGCCTTCAGACAGAGACGTTATTCACACTGAGGTACTAAGGCTTCAGCCTTCAGACAGAGACGTTATTCACACTGAGGTACTAAGGCTTCAGCCTTCAGACAGAGACTTTATTCACACTGAGGTACTAAGGCTTCAGCCTTCAGACAGAGACGTTATTCACATGCATTCAATGTTTAAAGATAGGTAAGGAGAAAATGGGTCAGAAAGACAAGAGCCGTGTGTGGACAGTCACTCTGTTGTGTGGCCCAGTATAAATAGAGGTCTGGGTGACTGTGTGTGTGTGATGTGACCGTGAGCCGATACATCCACCATTTGGCTTTGGGCACCTGCCAGCCGTGCGCCTGTCCCCAACACACACACACTTGTTGCACACACTTAGACCCACAAACACACACCAACGCCCAAATCAAATGTTATTCATCACATTCTTCGTAAACAACGGGTGTAGACGAACATTGAAATGCTTAGTTACACACACATGCACACATACACACACACACACACACACACACACACACACACACACACACACACAGAGTCTTGTACAGCTAACCAAAAATTCAGTCCCATTCAAAATCCTATTTTCTCCAATCCTAAACCTAACCCGTACTCTTACCCACTAATTGTAACCTTAACCATAAACCCCCTAGAAATAGCATTTGACCTTGTGGGGACCAACAAAATGTCCCCAGTTGGTCAAATTTTTGTTCGTTTACTATTAATGTGGTCCCCCCCACACACAGAGGTAAAAATAAATGCATCTTAATGCAGAATCTTGCACCCATGTCCCATTCAACCACTGACACCCCCTTAACCCCAGTCCCCAGGGGTCATGAACCCTGACCTTTCACCAGCACTTCTGTCCACCCACTGGCTTTCCTAATACTCATTGGCATGTATGTGAGTGAGTGAGTGAGTGAGTGAGTGAGTGAGTGAGTGAGTGGAGTGAGTGAGTGAGTGAGTGAGTGAGTGTGTGTGTGTACATGTGTGACAGCCGTGAACTTTAACCCTTGCCCTCCCTCACACAGCGTGACTTTGTAAACTATACCTACAGCAAATACAGTGGCCAGTCTTCAGAGGTGTCAGGTTCTTCTGCAACCCAGTCCCAAAATCAATCCCCAGCACCAATCACTATTAATTTGGTCACACACACAACATTAAAAATATATGGATTTAACTAGGCAAGTGAGTTAAGAACAAATTCTTAGTTACAATGATGGCCTACCCCAGCCAAAACCTAACCCAAATGACACTGGGCCATTTGTGGGACTCCCAATCACAGCCAGTTGTGATGCAGCATGCAATCAAACCAGGGTCGCTAGTGACACCTCTAGGACTGAGATGCAGTGCCTTAGACAGCTGCACCACTCAGGAGCCCAAAACATACACACACATTTATACTGACTCTACACATACACACACTGACATACAATCATCATATACTTTGCTGCTACTCTGTTTATCATATTTCCTGATGCCTAGTCACCTTACCCCTATACATATCTACATCTATCATTCCAGTATCCCTGCACATTGTAAATATGGTATTGGAACTGACCCTGTATACTGTATAGGTTACTTACTTCTTGTTTTCTTATTTCACGTGTTTTTGGTATACCTTGTGTTATTTTTAACACTAAATTGATATTGATTACTGCATTTTGTGGTTTAGAGCTTGCAAGAAAGGCATTTTACTGTACTTGTGCATATGACATTAAAGGGGAATTTCACTCAGAAACAAACTTTTGATATTTTTTTCATTAGTCCACTGTTGATACGCTCCCAAAATGTTTTGCATGTGAGCAGTCAAGTTTTCAAGATATTGAACTTAAGAAAAAAAGTGTCTCCAGCCACATCATCATCCAACTTGGGGCAGCAGGTAGCCTAGTGGTTAGAGTGTTGGGCCAGTACTTGAAAGGTTGCTGGATCAAATCCCTGAGCTGACAAGGTAAAAATCTGTTGTTCTGCCCCTGAACAAGGCTGTTGAATCACTGTTCCCAATTAGGCTGTCATTGTCAATAAGATTTTGTTCTTAATTTTTTTTATTTCACCTTTATTTAACCAGGTAGACTAGTTGAGAAAAAGTTCTCATTTACAACTGCGACCTGGCCAAGATAAAGCATAGCAGTGTGAACAGACAACAACACAGAGTTACACATGGAGTAAACAATAAACAAGTCAATAACACAGTAGAAAGAAAAAAGAGTCTATATACATTGTGTGCAAAAGGCATGAGGATGTAGGCAAATAATTACAATTTTGCAGATTAACACTGGAGTGATGAATGATCAGATGGTCATGTGTAGGTAGAGATACTGGTGTGCAAAAGATCAGAAAAGTAAATAAATATAAACAGTATGGGGATGGGGTAGGTAAATTGGGTGGGCTTTTTACCGATGGACTATGTACAGCTGCAGCGACTGACTTGCCTAGACAAATAAAGGTTAAAATAAAAAATAATGAGGCATGCCAATATATCTTCCAAACACCAGCTTCGAGGGCATTATCACTTTTATACAATGGATTACCAACATATTCAAATAATCATTTACATATTTTAATAAAAAAATATATTTTGATTAATTTATTCATACTATTTCATCCTTCCATCCACAAGATATAGTCCCGACATAAATCCGGGGTTGCTACCCAAGCCGGCTGGTAGTTGCCAGAGACGGTAGTTGCCAGAGACGTGACCCAGTAGTTAAGTCTTTCTGTTCTGTATCTATGTACGTGACCCAGTCAATAGAAATACACAAGAATTATGCTGATTCGTGATTTCGACTGGCTGAGAAAAGGTGCCTGCCTGTCTGTCTCATCCCGACATGTTCCTTACTATGCGACAATTAGAGAACTAATTTCAACATTGAAACAATATTGCAAATGTCGGAGAGACAGACAGCAAGGTTTGTACAAATCTCCGCTGTTGATAACTAAATGTTAGTCTAAAAGAAATGTGAGATAATATCTATATGCTTTTTATAGTGGAGATCATCTTTATAAATTGCCTGGCTGGGCTAATGAGACAATGGATTGCGCAGTCAGATGGAACACAGTAAATAGGCACTTTAACATCATAGATGTAGCTTGTAGTAACTTGTGGAATAGACACCGGCTGGAATGCGGTTTTACCCAATCAGCATTCAGGATTAGACTCACCCTTGCATAATATCTTGACAACATGACTGCTGACATGCCAGAAATTTTAGGACTATATCAACAGTGGATTAATGAAAATGTCATTTTTGAGTTAAATTCCCTTTAAAACTTGAAACTACACACCTCTTAGTGGCCCCTTGTAGATGTGAAATGATCTGACAGCATAATTTCAATAGGCTAATACCCTGACTACACTGCTAGCTTTGCAAATAAATGTAAGAATCTATGTTAATCAATTATTGCACCCAGCGTCTGCAATGCCAAGGGCTAAAATAGAAGTCATTCCTATTTCTGACTCAGATCTTGCTGAAAGTCCGGCCTCTCCCATCTCCTCATTGGTTTATAGAAGTAGGTGCCTATGTGCCATCTCCTCATTGGTTATGGGGTGGCAGGGTAGCCTAGTGGTTAGAGCATTGGACTAGTAACCGGAAGGTTGGAAGTTCAAACCCCTGAACAGACAAGGTACAAATCTGTCCTTCTGCCCCTGAACAGGCAGTTAACCCACTGTTACTAGGCTGTCATTGATAATAAGAATTTGTTCCTAACTAACTTGCCTAGATAAATAACATAAATACCCACGTGGGTGAATTAAAAAATTTGCTGGTTGTCGTGGTAATACTATGAAAGTTTAGATGCAATCACTATATAAATTCAAAGATTGAAAAGCCTGGGAGGAGAGATGACTCGAAACGATTCGGTTGACTGTTTTATGTGTGGATTAATCCTCGGATTTCAGGTAAAATAACAACTCAATGTTTACATCCCAGGACAAATGAGCTTGCACCAGCAAGCTAGCTAAATAGGACAAATTGGCGAGCAAGTGCAAGCTAACTAGCTAAATTGCCATACATGTTTAATGCTTTTCGACCTGTCCCCAAATTAATGGCATTGGTTGAGTTTGTTTTGATATTATAACCTGCGTATCGTGATCGCGTTTGGTGTAGAGGGACAAAATAAATGTGTGCATGATAGCGCCTGCGCGCAGCCGGTTTGGGTTCCGTGTAACGTTACACATACTGTATCGATGATGATGATGATATTCTGTAGGCCTATTATTCAACTCTAAATAGCCACTACTAGTGAGACCACATGAGATGAGACTTGGGACAGAGCTACCTGTAAAAATCCCTCCGCTACTCCCCTCCTCCAAAAACTGACTTCCGGACACGGCAACGTTGTTCCCTCCCTCTCCAAAACCAAACCAGTGGACTTTCACTGTACGCACGTCCATTTAACGGATATCCGAACGTCTACTCGCAAGTGTCGGTTCTCGTAGACAGCGTTTTGGGGATTTCTGAGCGGTCGCCGGTGGTTGGGTTTTTGAACTGAAGGTCCGAGAGGACTCCTTTCACCCGTGGCTGATTTTAATGACAAAGGAAAGAACTGGGAGTTCGAAAGACGCGAATTTGCAGGATGGAACACCTATCTCTTCTACTCTTGTTTTTATCGATGGGTAAGTTATATTTGAAAAAGGGTTGTCAAACGGTCTGATAATATCGTCATAACGCGTGTGCTGTCGTTTAGTGGAACATATTAGACTGACATGTACACGCGGGCACGTTTTCACTTCACCTGAATCTCCATTGACAAAGCAATTAGTCAAATTAATTTAAAGGTAACGCTATCAACATATTTTTACTGATCATGCTGTTTCTCCTAAATTTAATGACATGACTGAGTTTTTTTCCAAAACGTACCTTTTTTAATATATGAATAGATTTTCCCACGCCCAACTTCCTAGTTACATGTAGGCTACCGTGGTTGGTCACAGATGAGGGTGTGTGGCAATTTTCCATTTCAGCTCTTGAGCCTTAAATCCCAGTCGAAACTTTTAATGGCTCAGTCGGTAGAGCATGGCGCTTGCAACGCCAAGCGTCGTGGGTTCGATTCCCGGTAGGGCCACCCATATGTAAAAGTAGTGGCCCCAGCCGACTTGTAAGTCGCTTTGGACAAAAGCGTCTGCTAAATGGGATTTATTATTATTATATTAATCGTTCAATCAAAGGAGAACAAGCGAGATAATTGATGTCATTAAATGAATCAAAAGAACCCTGACAATGGTCCAGTTACATGGAGGCAGTATAACGCGATGGGTAGCCGTCCAATTCGCATAGATCCCCTTGATCAGTAGACAATTTAACTAATGTAGTTGAATTTGGACTGGAGCACTGTCCACCACTGATGGACTTGTGCTAACCAATGACTAATAACAGATCTCCGTGATCAAGGCAGGAATATCCTTTTCGTTTAGTTGACCGGACCCATTTTATTTCACAACGGTGTCAGATTGTGTAGGATGGGGAGTGTGTGTCTGGCAACGTATACTCTGCGTCGCATAAGGAAGGCTTCCCTGTGCCATTGTTTGTGTGAGCGGCTAAATTTAAATTAGTGTGGTGCCTTGAGATTATCAAATGTCTCCAGTTAACATGTCTCCCACCTTCATGGAGCAGGGGTGTGTGCCCGTCCGCCCTTTCCTACGGCTTTAAAGGCTTCCGCATGGTTCCCAGCCGAAACCGTTCAGAAGAGTTCGTGCATATTATAACGATATTTTTTTCTTTCTTTTGGGATTTTTCTTGAGGCAAGCCGGAGTCTACGCCATTTCGTCGTGACTGGTCAGTATGGATTCTGCAGGAAAGTCTGTCATTCAAAGTGTATTCATACACTTTATTTTAACTGAAATACTGCACCAAACAGCGTAGTAATGTCGCGTTTACATTTTTGTTCAGTGTCCATGTAAAGTGTTGGCCCTATGTTTAATGATCAAAAATAAAAGATCCCAGAAATGTTCCATACACACACACCTTTTCTCTCAAATTTGGTGCACAAATTTGTTTCCATCCCTGTTAGAGAGCATTTCTCCTTTGCCAAGATAATCCATCCGCCTGACAGGTGTGGTATATCAAGAAGCTGATTAAACGCCATGATCATTACACAAGTGCACCTTGTGCTGGGAACAATAAAATGCCATTTTAAAATGTGACGTTTTGTCACACAACACAGGGCCACATATGTTTTGAGGGAGCGTGTAATTGCCATGCTGACTGCAGGGATGTCCACAAGAGCTGCTGCCAGAGAACTTAATGTTAATTTCTCTACCATAAGAGCCTATTTCTGCTGTGATGCAATTACGATGGCACACAGAGGCCAAATTGAGCTCGTACTGGCTTTCCGTGCACCACTCTGCGCTGTTCGGCGAACCGCAAGGAGTATGAATGCCCAGACTTCTGCAGAGGCCATATCACTGTAAATACTGCACGGCCAATGCAGATGGTGGATTGTCCATGCATCGAATTGCCGTCGACATTAAGCCCCTCCATTGTCCTCCATCCGGGCCTCACCGCAGACCACGCGTATGGCATCATGTGGGTGTGTGGTTTACTGATGTCAATGTTGTGAAGAGTGCCTCGTGGTGTTGGGGTTATGGTATGGGCAGGCATGAGCTACGGACAACGAAAACAATTGCATTTTATCGATGGCAATTTGAATGCACGGAGATACCGTGACGAGATCCTGAGGCCCATTGTTGTGCCATTCATCTGCCGCCATCACCTCATGTTTCAGCATTCTAATGCACAGCCTCATGCCACAAGGATCTGTACACAATTCATGGAAACTGAAAATGTCCAAGTTCTTCCATGGCCAGCATACTCACCAGACATGTCACCCATTGAGCATGTTTGGGATGCTCTGGATTGACATTCATGATAGCGTGCTCCAGTTCTCGTCAATATCCAGCAACGTTGCACAGCCATTTGAGGAGTGGGACAACATTCCACAGGCCACAATCAACAGCCTGATCAACTCAATGTGAAGGAGACGTCGCACTGTGTGGTAAATGGTGATCGCACCAGATACTGACTGGTTTTCTGATCCATGACAGATGCATATCTGTGTTCCCAGTCATGTGAAATCCATATATTAAGGCCTAATTCATTTATTTAAATGGACTGATTTCCTTATGAACTGTAACTCAGTAAATCATTTTAAATTGTTGCGTTCATATTTTTCTTTAGTATAAAATTGCGTGACTAAGATCTCCATGGCAAAAACGTCAATTAATGACAGTTTTTCAAGCTAAGGTCTTTATACGGGAGTACATGAGCACACATTTGATTTTTCCTAACAGTTTGGCTTGGCACCAGTCGATATGAAGCATGCTGCTGATTTTTAGGTCTATAGCCTAAACCAGGGGTGTCAAATATACTGCACACGGGTGGTTTGAGTAAATGTATTTAATATACAAACTTAATATATTAATATACTTTTATTACTAAAACCATCGAAACTGTAGAAATGATAATGGACCTACATTAATTTATTGGCTCTCCAGTTCGCAGAATCACAAATGAAGTCTAGACAGTCAGAGTATCAAACTCCAAAAACAATGAAAATGAGTTTGACAACCCTGTCCTAAATAATAAATACATGCACACCTCCCCAAACATGTTGATGACGTACTACTGCCCTAGCTCTCCAAAACCCTCTGTGTGTGTGTGTGGTTTCAGCAGTGTTTAAACAATTTTTGCAAAATATGCTCATATGCCCCTTATCTTTCATATTGGCAAGAAATAATTTTCCAAATAAAGAAAGATGGACTTCGTGCAGCAGTTTTGCACAGATCAACAAACTGTGTCTCCAGTTGACGAACTATACTTCCTCAGATTACAAACAGGTGTTCGTTCGGGGATGCTAGACTGCTAATTAGCATAGGTGGCCACTTATGTCTTCCGTAAACAAGTGATATGGCCATGTGGGAACATTAAATGACTACACACCTTTTTGGGGTTAAACTTTTTAAATGATATATTTATATATGAAAGATGCGTTATGTCGACACAACCATACCGCAAGCGATGCGTGTTAATGTTTGAGCAAGCGTCGGGGCTCTGAACAACTCCACGGGTCAGAAGATACTGTAGCGACCCGCACAGACAGCTGTGTGTTATGTGTTAGGCTAGGAGGTGGTTGTGTTGTACTGACCAGTACCCGGTGTTCGCGGGGTCCGACATGTCAATCAACCTGCTATCTGCCAATCACGGGAATGCCTGGAATGTTCTGATGCCGGGCATCCTGGTGGTTGGCGGAGTGGCGTGGAGGGGGGGTGGAGCATTGGAAGTTAAGACCAGGTTCAGCTTTTTGTTCTCTCTCTCTTACGTCTGGGCTTCCCAAGAGAAGGTCACGATTGGCTTGTGGGTTATCTGTTATCTTTTTGGCGTGTGCTACGGCCCAAACAGTAGCCTGTGTAAAGTTGGTTTA
The DNA here is from genome assembly GCF_036934945.1 of Oncorhynchus masou masou. Lineage (NCBI taxonomy): Eukaryota > Metazoa > Chordata > Actinopteri > Salmoniformes > Salmonidae > Oncorhynchus > Oncorhynchus masou. The sequence goes on along the minus strand of NC_088217.1, from coordinate 79,746,506 downwards.
ATAAAACGTCAATTCGCAAACTCAAGCCTCTGTCTGGACAATTGCTCATTTATGATCTAGTCAGGTCATTACAATACTATCGTGAATAGGCCCGAAAGGAGTTGGCGCCTATGAATGGGGTACTACTGCCCATTCTTCCATTTGTGTGTGAGCGAGATTCCGATAGCCTGCATTATTCGGGTTTGTAGAATGAACACAGCAGGAAGACTGTTCAGATGCTGTATGATTCCGTTGGTCTTTCTGATGCGGTAAATCCATGATCTACTACTCATAGACCACCTGACCAGTTAAGTCTCTCCACTTTCCTCTCCTTAACTGGGCTGTCTCATGTTGCTTGTTTACTCTGTGGCCCTACGACTCCGACTGTTTGTTTGGATAAGAGTGACTTAAGAGTTGCGTGCTAATATTAGTCACACTCCTAAGTGGTGTCCGGACAATATAATATCCCTTCTCTTATGACGTAGGGTAAGTCAGAGATGACACCCCCAGAACCAGACTGTTCCAGCAATGTTTTATGGACCACATTCCCTCAAGCGTCTATTTCTCCAGTTCCTTGAGTGTCCCAAAATGCTAGGACAGGAAAAAGGGTTAAGTATACTGTGTGTCAACAAGGTGTTTTGAAGTGCTATGTTAATCACTAAGGGTCCAAGTAAGGCAGTGGTGTAGGATCATATTGGAATGCTGCCAACGTTACCATTAGGAGTAGAGTGTGATGGAAATGTTCCCAGAAGGCTTTGCTCTTTGGTTGTTCCAGTTGGGATTTAACAGGGACTATTTCTGGGCTGTGGGGTCGTTCTTTTGAAAGCTGCTGGTGCATTGTCACTTTGTTCTTTCCAAATGAGCTGACCTCTATCATTTTTCCTGATACTGTTCTTTGGTTTGTGGTTTGTGGTGTGTGTGTGTGTGTGTGTGGGTGGGGGAGCATGTGTTGCTCCATGCTGGCCATGGCATGTGCACGCTCTTCCCCTATGCCCATCCAAACAAGCCTGTACTTCACCAATTTGTAAGTCGCTCTAGATAAGAGCGTCTGCTAAATGACTTAAATGTAAATGTAAATATAGGTGTTTCTCTCTAGCTAGAGTAAGTGGTCTAGGCTGTTCCTTTCTCTAGCAAGACTGTCTCTCTATGCGTGTGTCAAAATGGTCTGTAGTGGCTTTCCTTCTACTCCAGTTTAAAAATGTTACCATCGGCTTTGCTTTCACCTGTTACTATATGTCAGTGGGAATAAAGGAAAGGAGACAAGGAGAGCAACCACTTCAGATTATTGATTCACCCATTGAGTGCAGCGACGCTAGGGTTCAGGTGTCAATATGTGGGCGTTTTTATAGAACACAGACCCACGCACACTGTGGGTTTGGAATCACAGAGGAATCAAACCAAAGGTAGTATCTAAGTGTATATTTAGCCTGCCCTGTGCTAAATATATCCATGTATCTCTCAACTGTATGCGTATAGTTAAGCAGAGAGACTTTCAAGAGGTTAGCTAAGGAAGTCTGATGTGGTAGGAATGCTGTCATTGTGTGGGGGATTTTGCTGATTTTATGTATCTGTCAATGACGTGTGTTCTCTCTAGGTGTATCCCATGCCAGGGTGGTGTCTGTGTCCCCTGGCCCTCTGCTCCGTGTGGAGGGCCAACCTGTCTCACTGCGCTGTGATGTCACTGACTACGAGGGGCCCAGGGAGCAGGATTTTGATTGGACTATGCAGCAGGGGGAGGCGGGGTCTATTCATGTAATCTCCACCTTCGAACCAAAGTACTCTGACGTGTCGCTAAGCGACCGGGTGGCCAGTGGTGACCTGAGCGTGGTGCGGCTGGGGGACAGTGTGGTGGAGCTGAGGATACGGGAAGTGAGGTCTTCAGACAGCGCCACGTACCTCTGCAGTACACCCAGTACGGACTCTGTCTTCAGCGGGAACTACAACGCAGGGGTGACGCTCAAAGGTGGGTCAGACACGAGTATGAGAGAGACTTATAGACTGTCTTAACCATCAGTGTGGAATCACCGTATATCCATTTAGGAGAACTGTATTAACTTCAAACTAGATTAGTCAGACCTCCATTATGACTTCTAGTTTACATACTGAGGTTGGCTGGTTGTGAAGACCCATACAGCGTGTGTGTTCATGTCCTCTTGCTGTGATTGTGGTTCGTGTGATCTATTGAACACGGCTCATATCCCTTGCTTACACATGGCTCGCTCTCTTAAGCTGGTGTGTTTGTCAGACCACACACACACACACACACACACACACACACACACGTCTGCTTATATACTGTTTACACTACAGTACACTTACATGGACACAGCTGCACTTTCCTTAGATGGACTGGTTCAGGATCAGCTATGTAACTTTTAACCCCAATTATGCTAATCTGCTTTGGGGAGGGAAAACCGGTTCCTAGATCTGCTGCTTTGGGGAAACACTAGTGAGAGGTGATCAAGTGTTGATTTCACTCATGTTCACACATGTTCAGTCTTCTAACACACACACTTGGAGAGCAGATGCCAGATGGGTGTATTTATCTTATGTCAAATGGGGGTTGTTATTTCTGTTGAGCTGACTATAGCACTGTTCTGAACAGTGTCTGAATAAGCTGAGGGAGAGGAAAAGAAAGAGGCTTAGTGGTGAATTGTGCTGACGAGGAGAGCTGGAACAGGTAGCGGGGTGAGATTATATTGTAAAATCTAAGTGCTCTTGAACTAGTAGGTGATTTTTAGTGCTGCTTGTAGCCGTGCTGTAAAACAATGTTTCATGGTGGTGTAGTTGAACTAGTAGACGGTTTGTATACACAGTACAGTGAGATCCATTGATGTAACACCATGTAGTGTAAATTAGTTTACTCTGGTATGAAGTCACCTGTGTAGGTGAGGCAGTCCACTGACCTCTCCTATGGGTGTGTTGACACAAACCGCATTCTCCACCAACACTTTCAGTTTTGTGTTTGCTTGACTCGCTTGTCTAATTTTTTTCTTCCAACTAAAGTGGCCTTGACATGTATACAGTGCATTCGAAAAGTATTCAGACCCCTTGACTTCTTCCACATTTTGTTACGTTACAGCCTTATTCTAAAATTGATGAAGTATTTTTTTTTTCTCAATCTACACGTTACCCCATAATGACAAAGCAAAAACAGGTTTTTCATATTTTCACGTGTGTGTGTGTGTGTGTGTGTGTGTGTGTGTGTGTACGTACAGTTGAAGTCGGAAGTTTACATGCACCGTAGCCAAATACATTAAAATGCAGTTTTTCACAATTCCTGACATTTAATACAAGTAAAGATTCCCTGTCTTAGGTCAGTTAGGAATACCACTTTATTTTAAGAATGTTGAATGTCAGAATAAAAGTGTGATTTATTTCTTTCATCACATTCCCAGTGGGTCAGAAGTTTACATACACTCAATTCGTATTTGGTTTTATTGCCTTTAAATAGTTTAACTTGGGTCAAATGTTTCGGCTTGCCTTCCACAAGCTTCCCACAATAGGTTGGGTGAATCTTGGCCCATTCCTCCTGACAGAGCTGGTGTAACCGAGTCAGGTTTGTGGGCCTCTTTGCTTGCACACGCTTTTTCAGTTCTGCCCACACATTTTCTATAGGGTTGAGGTCAGGGCTTTGTGATGGCCACTCCAATACCTTGACTTGGTCCTTAAGCCATTTTGCCACAACTTTGGAAGTATGCTTGGGGTCATTGTTAATTTGGAAGACCCATTTGCAAGCAAGCTTTAACTTCCTGACTGATGTATTGAGATATTGCTTCAATATATCCAGATAATTTGCCTCATTTGCCATCTATTTTGTGAATTGCACCAGTCCCTCCTGCAGCAAAGCACCCCACAACATGATGCTGCCACCCCTGTGCTTCACGGTTGGATGGTGTTCTTTGGCTTGCAAGCCTCTCCTTTTTCCTCCAAACATAACGATGGTCATTATGGCCAAACAGTTCTATTTTTGTTTCCATCAGATCAGAAGACATTTCTCCAAAAAGCATGATCTTTGTCCCCATGTGCAGTAGCAAACCGTAGTATGGCTGTTTTGGTGCAGTGGCTTCTTCCTTCCTGAGCGGCCTTTCAGGTTATGTAGTCATAGGACTTGTTTTACTGTGGATATAGATACTTTTATACCTGTTTCCTCCAGCATCTTCACAAGGTCCTTTGCTGTTCTGGGATTGGTTTGTACTTTTTGCACCAAGTACGTTCATCTCTAGGAGAGAGAACGCATCTCTTTTCTGAGCGGTATGGCGGCGATGTGGTCCCATGATGTTTTATATTTGCTTACTATTGTTTGTGCAGATGAACGTGGTACTGTCAGGCATTTGGAAATTGCTCCAAGGATGAACTCCCAAGAGGTCTACAATTTTTAGTTATTTTTTCCTGAGGTCTTGGCTGATATCTTTTGATTTTCCCATGATATCAAGCAAAGAGGCACTGAGTTTGAATGTAGGCCTTGAAATACATCCACAGGTACACCTCCAATTGACTCAAATTATGTCAATTGGCCTATCAGAAGCTTCTAAAGCCATGACATTTTTCTGGGATTTTCCAAGCTGTTTATAGGCACAGTCTACTTAGTGTATGTAAACGTCTGACTCACTGGAATTGTGATAGATCATTTCACTGTCTGTAAACAATTGTTGGAACAATGACTTGTCCTGCACAAAGTAGATGTCCTAACCAACTTGCCAAAACTGTAGTTTGTTAACAAGAAATTTGTGGAGGGGTTGAAACACTTAGGTTGTAGTCATTAACTCATTTATGTAAACTTCTGACTTCAACTGTAAAATATATAATATGTGTGTGTGTGTGGAAACAGGATGCACCTGAGCTCAATACTTATGCAAATAAAGTGTTTCCGTTTTTTATATAAAAATGGAAATACCTTATTTGCATAAGTATTCAGACTCTTTGTCATGAGACTTGAAATTGAGCTGAGGTGCATCCTGTTTCCATTGATCATCCTTGATGTTTCTACAACTTGATAGGATTCCACCTGTGGTAAATTAAATTGATTGGCCATGTCTGTATAAGGTCCTACAGTTGACCGTGCATGTCAGAGGAAAAACCAAGCCATAAGTTCGATGGAATTGTCTGTAGAGCTCTGAGACGGGATTGTGTTGAGCCACAGATCTGGGGAAGGGTACCAATATATTTCTGCAGCTCTGAAGGTCCGCAGGAACACATGGAAGAAGTTTTTGGAACCACCAAGACTCTTCCTGGGCCAAGCGGACAGCTCTATCGGGGAGAAGGGCCTTGGTCAGGGAGGTGACCAAGAACCCGATGGTCACTCTGACAGAGTGCCAGAGTTCCTCTGTGGAGATGGGAGAACCTTCTCTGTAGCACTCCACCAAACAGGCCTTTATGGTAGAGTGGCCAGACGGAAGCCACTCCTCGGTAGAAGGCACATGACCGCCTGCATGGAGTTTGTCAAAAGGCACCGAAAGACACTCCGATCATGAGAAACAAGATTCTCTGGTCTGATGAAACCAAGATTGAATTCTTTGGTCTGAATGCCAAGCATCATGTCTGGAGGACACCTGGCACCATCCCTACAGTGAAGCATGGTGGAGGCAGCAGCATGCTGTGGGGGGATGTTTATCAGCGGCAGGGACTGAGGGACTAGTCAGGATTGAGGGAAAGATGAACGGAGCAGAGTACAGAGATCCTTGAAAACCAGCTCCAGAGTGCTCGGGACCTCAGACTGGGGGCAAAGGTTTGCCTTCCATCAGGACAATGACCCTAAGCACACAGCCAAGACGACACAGGGGTGGTTTCGGGACAAGTCTCAATGTCCTTGAGTGGCCCAGCCAGAACCCGGATTGAACCCGAGTTGAACATCTTTGGAGAGACATGAAATGGCTGTGCAGCAACGCTCCCCATCCAACCTGACAGAGCTTGAGGATCTGCATGGGACCAACTCCCCAAATACAGGTGTGCCGAGCTTGTAGCATCATAACCAAGAAGACTTGAGGTTATGTCATTATGTGGTGTTGTGTGTAGATTGAGGGAAACAAACGATTTAATCCGTTATAGAATAAGACTCTAACGTAACAGAATGTGGAAAAGCGTGGAAAAGTGTTCTGAATACTTCAGAATACACTGTACACTCACACACACACCACTGACAATTATTTGCTCCCGCCCTGAACAGACTGAATGCTGCTTCTGCTATGACAACTGTTCATGATCCACTGAATGGCTTTCAGCACATTCAACATTAATAATGGTTTTCTGACAGGAATATGTTTAGCTAGTTGAGGGGGGGGGGGTGTTTAACTGATGAGTGTGACTGATTTGGCAGCTCCAGGACACTAAGTCCAATATCAAAGACTTGGTAGAATGGCAGCTTACTGAGCTTAGAGTAAGAAAGTTCATCAGAATATGAACACTTCAAAGCACAGTATCATTCTTGTTTAGAGGCTGAGGGAGTGAGGAAGAGGGTAAGAGAGGGAGTGAGATGAACAGACATTGCGACAGGCATACATTGCCTGTCTCTCGCTCTTTCTCGCCCCCCCCTATTTCTCTTCTGTTTATTCAGCTGTGAGGTTCAGAGTAAACAGGGCTTCTCTCTCCTCTGAAGTGATTATCAAATCTAAACGCTCCTTACACATACTGTTGACAGCCTAAACCGTGTGCTTTTTTTGTGTGTTGGAGAGGGGGGTTAGGAAAAGGGGCAGATAAGGAAGATGCGCATATGTAAGCTTTACATCGGTATTATATTTTTCATGGATTATAAAAGCAGTAATGACTCTTGAAGATGAATGAACATGATGAAATGTTGTTGGTTTACGGCAACATCTGTTAGCGTTCTCTGTCACTATGACATTTAACAGTAAAGAACCACGTCGCTGTAGTGAAGCAGCAAATTAACGACGCTAGGAGTGTAACTGTCTGTCCTTTCCCTACAGTCATTGCTAACACCCTGAAGGTGGCCCCGGAGGCCCCAGAGCCCGTGGTCCCCGAGGGTGGCGACATCACCCTCTCCTGCAACGTCACCCGCCACTTCACTGATCCCACCTACCTGTCCGTCACCTGGTCGCTACGGAGACCAGGTATCCCATTGGTGGACATCCTGACCGTTGGCCCAGATGGGGATGTGGTCGCAGGAAGTGCTTCCGCCCAGCGCTACGCTAACGGAGGGCTCCGATTGGCTATTCGCAGAGATGGGGCGTTTGGATTGGTTGTTGCTGGGGTGACGCAGGCTGATTCAGGGATGTACGTGTGCACGGGGAGGCAATGGATTCACGAGGAAGGGGGTCAGTGGAAGAACATCGTGGAGAAGGCTGTGGAGATGGGAGCTGTGGCAGTCACACCTACAGGTAAAGGGTGTGTCTTGTATGTACTTTAGTATGTGAAACGTTCAGCCGATCCTGAATCACTCCCCTTTGACCCTAACCCCGAAATATTTGCAGATCTGTACGGTCTGGATTGGTATAAGCAGTTCAATGGAGCTTCCACAATATGGCTTCCACCTTACAGACGTAAAAATATTGAGGGTTAGGACCAGCTGAGAGAGAGGGATCTGGGGGATGGTTGAGTGGTTTCTATGGCCCCTACTTTGTTTTAGACTAGCAGCATTTCTTTGTGTTGGAGAGGCTCTTGACCTAGAGATCCATCTCAGGCCCTCCCCCTGTCAGGCCTTTATCCCTGGGTGTGTGAGGAACCCCTGACACACGAACACACACACAGTGGTTGCCTGGGACACCATATCCCCCAAAACCTCTCCTACATGGTGAGTGATTTTAAAATGGGGTGAGAGACAGAGGGACTAGCTTAGCAGGAAGACAACATCCTTTACATGCAGTATCTAAGTACAGACTAGTGTAGCCATGCAGCCACTATTGACTGTCTACTGAGATGCTAAAGTAAAGAGGATCGGAGAAGTCTAACAGGGGCCTTTGTCCTGGCTCTCTTGTCTAAATATGCATAGTGACGTCATCTCACCTACCAGATATCCCAGTCTCCTATAGTAGCAGTATCCAGGATTTAATTTGAGAAATATAACCCCCTCAAAATGGTTTCGCTTCTGTTCAGTCTCTGGAGTCATGAGTCGTATCATGTTTTAATTTGACTTTTCCTTCCATAGCTTTGAAACTCTTAACATTTAGCCTCAATCATTCTTGGCGTATATTCACTTTTAATTGTTACCCATTTATACTTGACATTTTGTGGGTTCTAAAGCTTTTGAAATTGGCTTTTTAATAAATAGTAATCCTTGATCTTCTTCTATATGTGGGTCTTTCAACTTCTCACTGTTGGTTCTTTTGATCTGGATGGTTTTAATCAAGTTTTACATGTTGAATCCCTTCTACTCCGTCTTCTCTTGATGTGTAGAGTACTTGTATCTCCATATCCAACTGTGCTGGAGTGTTCTATAGTTTCACCATATTGCTTCTACTTATCCAACCGGTCCAGTTCTACAGGTGTCTAGGGGTTGTTTCCTTGTTTATTGGTTCTAACGGCAGCCATTTTGTCTTCTCCCTGCGCCTTCCAGCTCGTTCCCTGTCTGTTGTGGCCAAGTCCAACACCACGCTCAACATGGACGACACCCTGACCCTCACCTGCCTGGTCTCCGCGGGTAACTTGGCCTCCCTGGCCCTGGAGGTCACCTGGCTTGTGGACGGACGCACAGCGGTCAGCCTGGGCCGTGACGGGGTGGTCTCAAACGGGTCCCCCTCGGTGGGGCTGGAGCGGATGGGGCCAGGGGAGTTTAGGCTGGTGGTGAGGGGGGTAAGGGGGTCTGACAAGGGGATGTACTCCTGTAGGGTCCGGGCCTGGGTCGGAGGAGGAAGATGGTACCAGGCTGCAGAGAAGACCTCCAACCCAGTACAAGTTCTAGTCACACAGATCAGTGAGTGAAAGTGCTGTTAAAATATCCACTATCTTTTTCAGGTCTTGAAATGCAGTCCAACCAAGATTACCATATCTAACATACTATTAATAGCATTGGCCTCTCACTAGGCTTACTTTGAACACACATGCTTCACCATGGCAGTACATTAGTGATGCCTTGTCCTACACAGGGACACACAGGAACGCATCACACAGGCACCCGCAGAGTGAGCCTATCCATTAGACAAGCCTTTTTTCTGACATACCTGCCCCCACAGTGAAAAATATTGATTATTCATGCCTGTTAAGGCCTAGCTAACTCCTTTCTCTAGTTTTACACCCTGTTTCGCTCCCTCTATTTAACCAGGCAAGTCAGTTAAGTACAAATTCTTATTTACAATGACAGCATGGTTGCTCTGGGACCTAAGCGGTTGTGTAGGGTGTATATGACCTGACAGGTTCAAGGTGCCGTGGGATCACTCATGCCATCCTGTGTGTGTGGGTGGTCGTGTAGGAATTCATTAGTGACCACTGTTGAACTTATCCATTGCAAAATGTTTTGCAATGGATAAGTTCATGTCATCCCTCTAAGTTTGGTATAGATTTTCATGACCTTTTTGGCCAGTGGTTCTCAACTGGTTTTTCCTCGGGTTGTCTCAGTCCCGACCCAATATTCTCATGGCGAAAAGAATTGACTAAATACAATCTGGATTTTTAAAAATGTTATATAGATAGTAAATATAGCAATTCTATGAAAAGGGAACAACATTCCAACCTCTCACTGTCATTAATTAAATATTGCCCTATATTCTTGATGAGGAATGTTAATGACAGGGTTGGATTTCTGAACTTTAAATGTTGTTCATCATTTGTTGTACTATAGACCTGAGGAGTGTCATAGCTGAGGGGCTACACCAGAAGTTGGTGTTTAAGCTTGGAATGTACGGAGTCTAGGGAAAATGATCACGTGGCAGGCATTGATAAGGGGAGAGAGCCATGGATTAGTGATGGAAAGGGGCCCAGGTCACGCTAAGGGAGAAAGAAAAGTTTATGGCCCGTATCACTTTGTATCTTTCTTGCTAGGCAGGAAACTGTTTGCTCAGATGTGTAGGGGTAGGCTCAACATAGGAGAAAGGGTTCAATATCAGTGCTTGTGTGAAGTATCTTTGTCTAATGCAGCTGTATTGACCCTCTGGGAAGAATAAACTTGGTTTGAGCTTTTATAGTGAGTTTTTACACTGAAAATTAGAAGCTAACAGTAATAAACTAACTGGTTTGAGACTTCCAAAATCAACCAAAATAGTATTGCTTATAGAGTTTTATATTAACACTCTGAAGAAACCTCCTGTGACCCGACTCCAGCAGTTGAGAATCGCTGCTTTAGGCTACGTGTTGTATTTCTGTGTGAGGAAATGCCATAAAGTCCATTGGGTGATAATAAGCAACCCCACTGCTCCTAGTGTATGAAACCATCTTAGAAATCAGATCTTGAATGCTCCACACAGCAGCTGTTTGTGCTGCAGTAGCTGTGGGGTTAAATCTGCTCTGGAACTAGGTCTGCCTGGTGCTGGTTCTCTAGAGTCCCAAACCTGACGCTCCTCTTGACACACACACACCGCTGTGCAGTGAAAACGGTCATGGAGGAAAGGAATGCGTAGCCAGAGTGTAGGAGTTCCCCTCTAGCACCACAGAGCCCTACACCAACAGACTCACCAACCGAATGTAGGTGTTGGTGGATACTAGCTGTCTGTTTTCTGTCTGCCATTGTGCATGTTGAGAGAAGTGCCCTGGGTTAAGCCTAGTGGGAGAGGGTCGTAGGCAAGGCCAGACATCAATGAAAGATGAACTGTGCCTATGTCTGGAAGACCGACGCACGCACACACACCCAGACATTCACACTCGCACCCAAATCCCATGAAATTCAGACCTACTACGCTGAGGAAATGGTAGTATACAGTGCCTTTGGAAAGTATTGAGACCACTTGACTTTTTCCACATTTTGTTACGCAACAGCTTTATTCTAAAATTGCTAAGAAGCTTTTTTTATTTAATCAATCTTCACCCAATACCCATGACAAAGCAAAAACATGGTTTTAGAAATGTTTGCACATTTATTATACATTAAAAATACCTTATGTAAATAAGTATTCAGACCCTTTGAGCAAAGTACAGAAATCCTTGTTGAAAACCTGCTCCAAAGCTCTCATTACCTCCAGACCTAGGTTGAAGGTTCATCTTCCATCTGGACAATGACCCTAAGCACACAGCCAAGACAACACAGGACAAACCAGGAGTGGCTTAGGGACAAATCTCAATGTCCTTGAGTGGCCCAGCCAGAGCCTTGACTTAAACCTGATCGAACATCAATGGAGACGTGAAAATAGCTGTGCATCAACGCTCCCCGTACAACCTGACAGAGCTTGAAAGGATCTTCCGAGAAGAATGGAAGAAACTCCCAAAATACAGGTTTGCCAAACTTGTAGCGTTATACCCAAAAAGAATCGAGGCTGTAATCGCTGGCGAAGGTGCTTCAACAAAGTACAGAGTAAAGGGTCTGAATACTTATGTAAATGTGATATTTGTTTATTATTTGTTTTTGCTCATTTATAAAAAATATAGCAAAATACCCCATAATGCTTTGTCATTGTGTGTAGATTGAGGGGGGGACTATTTAATACATTTTAGAGTAATGCTGTAACCCAACAAAATGTGGAAAAAGCCAAGGTCGGAATACTTTCTGAATGCAATGTATGTAGTAACGTGCGCACACACACTATCCAGGATACCACTATAAACCTCTGTCCAACAGTAGAGGTGTAGTATAAAGAGTTGGAAGTCACTGTGTCCTTCTAATCCCTATTGGAGCTACAGAGGGGGCTACCCTGGTGAGTCTTTCCTTGACTGATTGGTACTATTCTTTGACTCTATCTGCAGTCCATCACAACCATAGGTACTGTTATGTCACAACGATGACGGAAGCATGACACACACACACCACAGGTGGCACGGCACCTTAGTTGTGGAGGACGGCTCATAGTAATCACTGGAACGGATTCAAAGGATTGGTAACATAAACATGGTTTCCAAGTGTTTATCATTCCATTTATTCAATTCCAGCCATTATTATGAGCCGTCCTCCCCTCAGCAGCCTCCTGTGGTTACACGCGTGCACACACACACTTAATGAACTTTACCTAAAGGTGCAATATGCAGAAATCCTGTTTGCTAATATTCAAATAGTTCGCCTAATTTCAGTTTGTGACAAAGCAAGCAGTTATTCTGTAGATAATCACACTGTACCACACCTTTTCAATAGCCCAAAATCTTGTTTTTAGTTGTTTTAGGCTGTTGCACAAAACCAAAATTAAAAGATGCCAAAACTTTCAATGAGGATGACAGATCTATAACTCATATTTCTACGTGAATTTGGTCTTTTCGCCCAAAAAGTGACATGTTTACAACTTTAAGTTGCTGTTCTTCCTCCGTCCTACAAACCCCCCTGTGGTGTTAGTGCTGTGTCACCTCTCCCATAGAATCACCCAGAGTCACCATGGAGTTCAATGGGTTTTCTCCAGTGGAGGCTCCCGAGGGGAGGGGGAGGACCATCCTCAGTGAGTTTCATAAACATGAATGTTACACTTTTTAGATAAAACAATACAAAATATATCCACCAAATCATTGATTTAAACATTGTTTTGCAATGAAAGTCTACAGTAGCCTCAACAGCACTCTGTAGGGTAGCACCATGGTGTATGAATGATTCACACCCTAGATCAGCTAGATGCAGGCAAGAGTGTGGAAGGTGGTATTGAATGCGTCACTGTCTCTCACCTTGATTACAAAAAATGACCTCGACCTGCGCACCTATGTTGACTTTCAGTCATAGGCTAGGTTGTGGCAAACTCATGATGGGGATAGGGAAGATTAGAGTATCATGTAGTAGCCTAAACCTATCAATGTTACATTGAGCTGGGTGAATCCAATATGCTGTAACAGAAAATAAGGAGCTTTGATCATTTAATAAATGATCATTCTCCCTCATCATAAATGGCACCGACCACCACTGGTTCTCTCTCCATGTCACCTTCATGTCTGAGTCAGGCTTCAGAATGCTCAGTGGCTGCTTTCAGCTGAGGGAGTGGAGGAAAAGTGATGATGGAGGGTGTTGACAGGGTGGAGACTGAGTGGAGGAATGCACTCTGGGTCATATCTGGTTCAACACAGACACACACCAAACACCCCAGTGAAACCAGAGACCCTCCGGTGAAGGCCGGAGCTTCTTGGCAGTGGCGAGGGTCCTCTGAGAACATTCATTGGAACATGCTTAGTCCCTTTTCTTTCTCTCTCGCTCTCCTTTTCTCTCGCCTCGCTCATCCATCTCTCTGTCTTCACTCCAGATAGAACACCTGCTTGCTCTGTCCGAATAATTAAATCTCCCCTTGGCGTTTTAGTTTGTGTCCCTGTGTGTGTGACACAAACTACATTAGGTGTGTGTGTGTGTGTGTGTGCAGACACGTACGCTTGGGTGTGTTTTTATTATTTATCGGCACCAATGTTGAACTATTTTCATGATATATACAGCATTTCATTAGTTACGTCTGGTTTGTGTGGTAGTCTGTATGAACAGGTGAACTCTAGTACGTTAGTAAACATCTTTCGAGTTCAGATGGTCAGGTAGTTCCTGTCTGTAAGTGAATGGTATCTCTATGGTAACACACCAAAACACTTGAAAACGGAGCAGAACTCCACACTCAAACGTCACACACTGTGTCGCACTCTTAACTCCCAGGGAAACATGGTGGCTGAAGTATATTGTTCCCTCACTGTACGAGGTCAAAGTACAACTCATTTTATGTTCTTACCTGAACTTTGTTCTGACGTAAGATTGAATGATCTATTTCAAACACAGGCCAGGCTGTGTTTACCGTTGACACTCCAGACCTGTATTAACAGTGAGTCTCACACACACACACACATCCCCCCCCCCGAGATATCTGGCAGTTAACACTGCGTCAGCTTGCCCATGCTGACACAACCCTAAGACAGGTCTGATCCAAATCAATTGAAACGCAAACTGGTTTTATCAGAGCTTTTAATCAACTGAAATGTCCTCCGAAGTGTCTGTCTGTTTAGTGAATGTGTGTGTGCTTGTAGTTTTTTTTTTATAGGTCACACTCTTTAAGGCAAGCAAGCACATAATCCTGCATATGGTTAGTTTGTAGATCAGTGGTTGTCAATCCCTATGCTGTGCTAGGCTATACCCAAACCATGTCTGTTTTTCAATACAACCTTTCAAGTAAACAGAACTGTGGTTCTAGCTAGAATGCATAGCATCCCAGTGTTTAGCCACAACCACAACACAGCAGTAGGTCCATATAATTACATGCATATATGTATGAAGAACATTTAATGTATTCTACATCTCTATGGTCCATACCAACCAGTTGGGAACCACAGCCAGGCTAATGGAAACCTAGTGCTGTTCGGTTTCAAAATGTGCATTAGTCTTTTGTTTTTGTTGAGGGCCATTACCTTCTTCATCAGAGCAGAGTAGTGTTCTTCAGTGCCTGATATCAGCTCTACTGGGTGGACTAGATTTCAGCTTTCTATTCCCTTAACAAATGGCCCTGGAACAGCTCTTGTCCTGTGCATAATGCCTCAGTTTAAACAGTCTTGGGTAAGTAGGGGTGGGTGGGTGTGCACCTGTGTACTTGTGTGGGCACATGAGTTTGTTCAAATGTATGTTTCGTTCCATTTGTAGGCCATTAGCAGGAAATGTGTTTGAGTCGTTCTGCAGTGTGTCTTCCTTTGGTCTATTAATGGAGCTACGGTGTGTGTGAGAGAAAGGGGGATGAAAGCGGAGGAATGGGCACATGGGTAATTGGCGGGGATTCTCTCCTCACAAAGGAAGGAGGATTTTCACAGATGATCTTGTGATGATCCTCACAGCAGTGTAGCAGATGGTGCATGATTCAGCCCCTGTGACGTCCAAATGACACAACGTGGAAAACCTACGACCACACACACACACACACTAATCGAGAGCAAGGAATATGTGTGTTCCCTGTTCATTGGAGCATAAAGGGACAATCTGTAGACTAGAGGTCTGACTGAGATACCAGCCCCATCACCTACTGAGACCCCACACACACTCCGCTACTGACACTTAACATTGATACACTGTGTGTGTGTGGTGTGTAAAAGCCTTGGTTGTTTCACACTGATACCCTGTGTTTGAGAAGCCTGACTGCCCCATTTGCGCGCGCATACACACACTAGGAATGGGGTTTAAAAATAATTTTACTATTCGAATAGTATCATGAATTTGTCAGATACCTAGATATTCGTAATACAAAAAGTATTATTTATTTATTGCTTAAGTTTTTAACCTGAGCAGTGCTGTGGGAAGGAGAGAGGCTGTTGCTCTGCTGAGGGGCCAGTGAGATGGGGGCTAGTGAGACGAGTACCCAAGGCAACGCAACTACAGCCAAGACAGGCTAACGTGTAGAAGCAATTTATCATCCCATATATCAATACCTGTCTTGATTGCAGGAGCCTAGAAGCTAGCTAGCCAGCTATAGCTAGCTAGGCTAATTGAGGCCATATGATGTGCTTTCTCCCCAACCCGTTCAGATAAAACAGCCTACCTGTTGGATATTTTTGTTCTATCTTGCGCTGCATTAGTGAACTCTCATTCCACTTGCTACACATTGAGCCTCTTTGATTGGCCAACATAAACAACAAGCTACACACGTAAAGGCTACCGGTTGGCTACCAGTCTTTATGGGGCGCATGTCATGAATTACATTAAAGTTTGTTTTTATTAAATTCATAATTTGAAAGGTCATGGTACAATAATGTCACATGGATATTTTACCTTGGAAAAATACTTTAAAAACTTTCTCTGACAATTATTGCTCCCGATTTTATTTGAATACTAACACCCGTTCGGATATTCAGATAACCATACACATCCCTAACGCGCACGCCACCCATCGGATATTCAGATAACCATACACATCCCTAACGCGCACGCCACCCATTGGATTCATGGCTACAGACAGGGAAGAGCTCTGCTCACCACTACCTTAGTGGATGTGAAGTGGCTTCCAGATTATTCATTTTTAACTGATGTGGTTCTGTATACAGCAGGAGTCAACATTACCATGGATGTTATTTCACCATGTCCCTTTACTGACATTTAGTCTGTTTTATTAATGTTTCTCGCTCTCTCTCTCCCCCCCCCCCATCTTTCTGTCCCTCCCTCCAGAGCCTAATTTTGCAGTGACCCTTACTTCCTCGTCGACCCCGCAGGTCACAGGTGACCCCACAGAGCTGGCGTGTCATGTGACCAACATCACTCACTTCCTTGCAGGTGGCCGACTGGGCGTGGCCTGGGAGTACACACCACTTCCTGGTCCACCCGGCGACCGCCTGACAACCACACAGACCACCCTCCCTATTGGTTCCCTGGATGCCCACGGCAACCTGAAGTCTGGGACGCTGTACCATGATAGGTTGGAGTCTGGTGCCATCGTTCTGACCCGAGTAGAGCCGGATACATTCAAGCTTCGCTTCCTACGCACACAGGTAGGTAGGTGTGTGTGTGTGTGTGTGTGTGTGTGTGTACCTCAAGCATAATCATTTGTTAGACAGACAAGTTTGTATTAAAGCAAGAGCTGCTAACAGGGTGTGTGTGTGTACCGTCAGGACGTGGACATGGGGGCGTATGCGTGCAGTGTGACAGCGTGGACTCCCTCTAGGCAGGGTGGAATGGAGGAGGCAGCAGAGTTCCTCACCCCCCCTCTGACTGTCCGATGGGAACCCAAACGTAAGTAGTGATGACGCTCTCATATCATCTCGCTCTTCTCCTCCCTCCTTCCTTTTTTTATTTAGCTTTTGATGAAACCACCTGACTATAGCAATGTTGCTATTTAATACATTTGTCATTCTGCTATGTTAATTTGTTTTCTATGTGATGTGTTTGAGGTAATAAGGGACGTGTGTTCTGGATGGGAGTCCAAGCTAGAGGATGTAAAACATTACCATGTAACCTTGGCTTGTTTCATGTTGGCTGCTCAACGGAATTTAACCTTTATTTAACCAGGTAGGCTTGTTAAGAACAAGTTCTCATTTACAACTGCGACCAGGCCAAGATAAAGCATAGCAGTGTGAACAGACAACACAGAGTTACACATGGAGTAAACAATTAACGACATCACACTACCACATTCCCCAAGGCCCCCCCCCCCACGCTCAACTCAAAAGATGGCGCACAGAATGCAAAAATATTCTTAGAAATATTTAACCTCCATACATTAACAAGTCCAATAGCTCAAATGAAAGATAAACACCTTGTTCATCTACCCAGCGAGTCAGATTTCTAAAATGTTTTACGGCGAAAAGATAGCACATATGTATATCAAACCACCACAAAGACACATACAATATGTAGCCATTTTGTCAAACAAAAGATGCAATCACAAACGCAGGATTAAAAGAAAAATAATTCACTAACCTTTTGAAAATCTTCATCAGATGACAGTAATAGGACATGTTACACAGTACGTTTATGTTTTTTTCAATAATATGCTATTTATATCCATAAATCTCCGTTTACATTGAGCCATGTTCAAAAAATGCTACAGAAATGTACGGAGAAATTATAGATAGCTCCGCCAGATAACAGCAATACACATCATAAACTTTGACTAAATATACATGTTCTACATATAGTTAGAAAGATACACTGCTTCTTAATGCAACCGCTGTGTTACATTTATTTTTAACATTACAGAATTCGTTCACTAGGCAATAATCTGAGGCGGCGCTCAGACGTAAGCAATATTTCTCTGCTATGTTGGAGTCAACAGAAATACAAAATTACAACATAAATATTCCCTTACCTTTGATGGTCTTCGATCAGAATGTAGTGGAAGGAGTCAAACTTACCCAATACATTGTTTGGCTTCAAGTTGTGTGTCTCTGTATTAGCATATGCTAACAGCTTCAGCTGAAATGCACCCAAAATGACTTCTGGTCCCGCACAGTTGCGCATCAAAACTTCAAAATTACATATTATATGTCGACTAAACTGGTCAAACTAAGTGCAGATTCAAGCTTTAGGATGTTATTAACGTACAAAACAATTGGCGATTCGACCGAAAGAACGCAACTCTTCTCAGACGACATGGAACAAAGGAATCACCTGTATACAATTGCGCCAGGACGCACAGATATTTTCCCGTGACACATCACTATTTTGCCTGCCAACGGGTCAAAGCTCGCGGGATTTTCCCCATTACTCGCTCTATTGAAAGAACACACCCCGCCGAAGACACAGAAACTGATTCCAGATCCGTAGCTGGTTGGGAAGGGTGGGGGCGATGACGTCAAAGTTGGCCCAACTTTCCTGATGAGAGGGAGAGTTTGGGAGAATGGCTGCCCTGCGAGTTCTGCTTTACATACAGACATAATTCGAACGGTTTTAGAAGCTTTAGAGTGTTTTCTATTCAATAATAATTATTATATGCATATATTAGCAATTTTGGACAGATTTGTTTTCTGTTTACTATGGGCACGCAATTCCTCCAAAGGGGGCAGTATTGTGCCTAGCCTTAACAGGTTTTAACAAGTCAATAACACAGTAGAAAAAAAAGTGTATATACATTGTGTGCAAAAGGCATGAGGAGGTAGGCGAATAATTACAATTTAGCAGATTAACACTGGAGTGATAAATGATCAGATGGTCATGTACAGGTACAGGTAGAGATACTGGTGTGCAAAAGAGCAGAAAAGTAAATAAATATAAACAGTATGGGGATGAGGTAGGTAAAAATTGGGTGGGTTATTTACCGATGGACTATGTACAGCTGCAGCGATCGGTTAGCTGCTCAGATAGCAGATGTTTGAAGTTGGTGAGGGAGATATGTCTCCAACTTCAGCGATTTTTGCAATTCGTTCCCGTCACAGGCAGCAGAGAACTGGAACGAAAGGCGGCCAAATGAGGTGTTGGCTTTAGGGATGATCAGTCAGATACACCTGCTGGAGCGCGTGCTACGGGTGGGTGTTGCCATCGTGACCAGTGAACTGAGATAAGGCGGAGCTTTACCTAGCATGGACTTGTAGATAACTTGTAGATAACAAAAGTTTATCTCAATACTTTGTTATATACCCTTTGTTGGCAGAGGTCAAACGTTTTCTGTAAGTCTTCACAAGGTTCCTCCATGCAGATCTCCTTTAGAGCAGTGATGTTTTGGGGCTGTTGCTGGGCAACACGGACTTTCAACTCCCTCCAAAGATTTTCTATGTGGGTTGAGATCTGGAGACTGGATAGGCCACTCAAGGACCTTGAAATGCTTCTTACGAAGCACTCCTTCGTTGCCCGGGCAGTGTCTTTGGGATCATTGTCATGCTGAAAGACCCAGCCACATTTCATCTTCAATGCCCTTGCTGATGGAAGGAGGTTTTCACTCAATCTCACGATACATGGCCCCATTCATTTTTCCTTTACACGGATCAGTCGTCCTGGTCCCTTTGCAGAAAAACAGCCCCAAAGCATGATGTTTCCATCCCCATGCTTCACAGTAGGTATGGTGTTCTTTGGATTTAACTCAGCATTCTTTGTCCTCCAAACACGATGAGTTGAGTTTTTACCAAAAAGTTATATTTTGGTTTCATCTGACCATATGACATTCTCACAATCTTCTTCTGGATCATCCAAATGCTCTCTAGCAAACTTCAGACGGGCCTGGACATGTACTGGCTTAAGCAGGGGGACACGTCTGGCACTGCAGGATTTGAGTCCCTGGCGGCGTAGTGTGTTACTGATGGTAGGCTTTGTTACTTTGGTCCCAGCTCTCTGCAGGTCATTCACTAGGTCCCCCTGTGTGGTTCTGGGATTTTTGCTCACTGTTCTTGTGATCATTTTGACCCCACGTGGTGAGATCTTGCATGGAGCCCCAGATCGAGGGAGATTATCAGTGGTCTTGTATGTCTTCCATTTCCTAATAATTGCTCCCACAGTTGATTTCTTCAAACCAAGCTGCTTACCTATTGCAGATTCAGTCTTCCCAGCCTGGTGCAGGTCTACAATTTTGTTTCTGGTGTCCTTTGACAGCACTTTGTTCTTGGCCATAGTGGATTTTGGAGTGTGACTGTTTGAGGTTGTGGACCGGTGTCTTTTATACTGATAACAAGTTCAAACTGGTGCCATTAATACAGGTAACGAGTGGAGGACAGAGGAGCCTCTTAAGAAGTTACAGGTCTGTAAGAGCCAGAAATCTTGTTTGTAGGTGACCAAATACTTATTTTCCATCATAATTTGCAAACAAATTAATTAAAAATCCTACAATGTGATTTTCTGGATTTGTTTTTTCTTCTCATTTTGTCTGTCATAGATGAAGTGTATCTATGATGAAAATTACTGGCCTCGTCTTATTAAGTGGGAGAACGAGCACAATTGGTGGCTGGCTAACTACTTTTTTGCCCCACTGTATGTCTGACAACAGGAAAGCATTGTACCATGGCACACCACAAGCCTAGGACACACACACACACACACACAGACGGATGCATCACTCTCTAACATACCAGAGATGGTGTCAGTCAGTTTGGCGTGTGAGTATTTGTATTTATTATGGAGCCCCATTAGTTCCTGCCAAGGCAGCAGCTACTTTTCCTGGAGTCTGTCAAAATGAAGGCAGTTATACAATTTTAAAAACATTACAATACATTCACAGATTTCACAACACACGGTGTGCCCACAGGCCCCTACTCCACCACTACCACAACTACATTACAAAATCCATGTGTGTATGCATGTGTCTGTGCCTATGTTTGTGTTGCTTCACAGTCCCCCCTGTTCCATAAGGGGAATTTTTTATTTTTATTTTTTTTAATCTAATTTTACTGCTTGCATGTGTTTGGTATTTTATTAGGATCCACATTAGCTGTTGCAAGAGCAGCAGCTACTCTTCCTGGGGTCCACATGAAACATGACATAAAACAGGACAAGAATAGCTCAAGGACAGAACTATATACAATAGGGAGGGTGGTCTACTAGATGTGGAGTAGAGTTGCATGTAGTCATGGCTCTATGTAGAACTGTGCGCCTCCCGTTGTCTGTTCTGGACTTGGACTGTGAAGAGACTAGAGGTCGACCGATGAATCGGAATGGCCGATTTCAAATTTTCATAACAATCGGAAATCTGTATTTTTGGGCGCCGATTTCCGATTGTTTAAAAAATATATATATATATATTTTTATACCTTTTTATTTAATTAGGTAAGTCAGTTAACCCATAATTATTTTCAATGACTGCCTAGGAACTGTGGGCAAACAGCCTTGTTCTTGGCAGAACGACAGATTTTCACCTTGTCAGCTCAGGGTTCCAATCTTGCAACCGCACAGTTAACTAGTCCAACGCTCTAACCATTGCATTCCACGAGTAGCCTGCCTGTTACGAGAATGCAGTAGAAGCCAAGGTAAGTTACTAGCTAGCATTAAACTTATCTTATAAAAAACAATCAATCATAATCACTAGTTATAACTACTAATCCAGTTTAGCAGGCAATATTAACCAGATGAAATTGTCATTTCTCTTGCGTTCATTGCACGCAGAGTCAGGGTATATGCAACAGTTTGGGCTGCCTGGCTCATTGCGAACTAATTTGCCAGAATTTTACGTAATTATGACATACATTGGAGGTTGTGCAATGTAACAAGAATATTTAGACTTAGGGATGCCACCCGTTAGATAAAATACTGAACGGTTCTGTATTTCACTGAAATAATTAACGTTTTGTTTTCGAAATGATAGTTTCCGGATACTATCATATTAATGACCAAAGGCTCATATTTCTGTGTGTTATTATGTTATAATGAAGTCTGATTTGATAGAGCAGTCTGACTGAGCAGCAGCAGGCCCATAATCATTCATTTAAACAGCACTTTCGTGCGTGTTGCCAGCAGCTCTTCGCAAGCACAGCGCTGTTTATGACTTCAAGCCTATCACCCTAATGGCTGGTGTAACCAATGTGAAATGGCTAGCTAGTTAGCTGGGTGTGCGCTAATACTGTTTCAAACGTCACTCGCTTTTAGATTTGGAGTAGTTATTCCCCTTGCGCTACAAGGCTTTTGTGGAGAGATGGGTAACGATGCTTCGAGTGTGGCTGTTGTCGACGTGTTCCTGGTTCGAGCCCAGGTAGGGGCGAGGAGGGGGACGGAAGCTATACTGTTACACTGGCAATACTATAGTGCCTATAAGAACATCCAATAGTCAAAGGTATATGAAATACAAATGGTATAGAGAGAGAGTCCTATAAACGCTATATTAACTACAACCTAAAACCTCTTACCTTGGAATATTGAAGTCTCATGTTATAAGGAACCACCAACTTTCATATGTTCTGAGCAAGGAACTGAATTGTTAGCTTTTTTACATGGCACATATTACTTTCTTCTCCAACACTTTTGCATTATTTAAACCAAATTGAACATGTTTCATTATTTATTTGAGGCAATTTATTTTATTGATGTTTTATATTAAGTTAAAATAAGTGTTAATTCAGTATTGCTGTAATTGTCATTATTACAAATAAAAAAATTGGCCGATTAATCGGTATCTGCTTTTTTGGTCCTCCAATAATCGGTATCGCCGTTGAAAAATCATAATCGGTTGACCTCTAGAAGAGACCTCTGGTGGCATGTATTGTGTGGTATGCATGGGTGTCTGAGCTGTGTGCTAGTAATTTAAACCGGCAGCTCAGTGCATTCAGCTTGTCAACAAGCTGAATACAAAAACAAGTAGTGATGAAGTCAATATCTTCCACTTTCAGCCAGGAGAGATTGACATGCATATTATTAATGCTAGCTCTCTGTGTACATCCAAAGGCCATCTGTACTGCCCTGTTCTGAGCCAATTGCAGAAGTCCCTTTTTGTGGCACCTGACCAGAAGACTGAACGGTAGTCCAGGTGTGACAAAACCAGGGCCTGTAGGACCTGCCCTGTTGATAGTGTTGTTATGAAGGCAGAGCAGCGCTTTATTATGGACAGACTTCTCCCCATTTTAGCTACTGTTGTAAACTGTTTTGACCATGACAGTTTACAATCCAGGGTTACTCCAAGCAGTTTAGTCACCAACTTTCTCAATTTCCACATGATTTCTTACAAGATTTAATTGAGGTTTTAGTGAATGATTCTGTCCCAAATGCATTGCTTTTAGTTTTAGAAATATTTAGTCCTAACTTATTCCTTGCCACCCACTCTGAAACTAACTGCAGCTTTTTGTTAATCGTTGCAGTCATTTTCAGTCGCTGTAGTATCTGCTGACGTGTATAGTGTTGAGTCATTTAGTCAAATGACTTGAGTAAAGTAAGGGACCTAGACAGCTGCCCTGAGTGACACCTATGAGTCCTAGATTCCTCTGTTGATTGAGTCTAAATAGTTCTCAACAGTTGCCTTTCGGCATTCACACACACAAACTGAACTCTGTGAACCCTGTAAGGCTGGTTAGATGATGGTGATCTAGTGTAATAGCTACTGAATAGCGATGTGATGAGGATATACAGTAGGGAGTTTTTGTCTTTCTCCCTCTAGTTCGGTCTTCCTCTGTTTCCTCCCACCAACTCTGGGATTCCCCTTCTCTCTCTGTTCATCTCTCTCTGTCCATCTCTCTGCAGAGCTCAGTCAGTGTCTTTGTCCATTCATGAAGTCCGGACTTTCCTACTGATGGTCTGTCCACTCAGTCCCTGTGGTTACTACAGACAGCTGGTTGTTAGGTTACGAGTGTCTGTCTGTAGTCCTGGTTACTCCCTACCACTCTACTAGCTTCAGGCTCTATCTTGATTGATTGCACTGCTTCCATTGCCATTACCTCGGTACCCGGCCCACACTATCGCACAAATCCCAGCTGCTCTCATGGTCCTTGATTTAGGTTGCACTCCAGGTAGCTTTCTAAGTCCTAAGGATGAACATTTTGGTGATTGACTGACTCACTGATTATTAATTGATTGATCTGTCTCCCTCCAGGTCCTTCTCTTACCGCCGTGGCACAGCGTGTGCGTGAGGCGGTGGCGGGCGGAGCCACCTTTGAGATGAGCTGTACCATATCCCATGTGCACTTGCAGGACCCGGGCTACTCTGTGCTGGTGCAGACTCAGGACAGTGTGGACTCTGCCACTAGAACCGTCCTCTCTCTCAGTCCTGACTCTGTACTACAACATGGAGGGGCTACAGACCCTAACCGCAGGTAAACACACACATACACACACAGTACTGAGCAGTATGTATCATAAGATGAATGAAGTTGTTGTGTTATTACTAGTGACCTATGTTGAAAGTAAACTGTGTTCTGGCTCCCAGGGACAGCCTGGTTCTGAGTAAGACGGGTCCGGCTGAGTTCCGCTTCCGTCTGGCCGGAGTGCAGCAGGCTGACAGGGGCTTCTACTGGTGTGACATCACCGCCTGGACCAAACAACCAGGCCAGGCCTGGACCAAAGCTGTCAGCGCCAAGTCCAACAAGGTCCAGATCAACTTCCAGGAGACTGGTACGAGGATAGAACACACACCCTGACCACCACTGAGTTACATGTGTCCTACTGAGTCTATACCCACTAGACTTTTACTGAAGCTCACACATGAACCCTAAATATGCTCTCGCACATGAACCCTAAATATGCTCTCGCACATGAACCCTAAATATGCTCTCGCACATGAACCCTAAATATGCTCTCGCACATGAACCCTAAATATGCTCTCGCACATGGACCCTAAATATGCTCTCACATTCCCTGCATCGGCCTAGTTGGCTGTGCTTGATGTTCGTGGGAGAGAGATGTAACTAGTTACTGAAAACTCTACTACGATCTCTGGGGAGGTAGACCCCTTGAGCTCTCTCTCACTGTGGAAAGACACGCGCGCTCTCTCTTACATTTGAGTAATTTAGCAGACGCTCTAATACAGTGCATCTTAGAGGAGCAAATATAGTGAAGTGCCTTGCTCAAGGGCACATCAGCAGATGTTTCACCAAGTCGGCTCGGGGATTCGAACCAGCAACCATTCGGTTACAGGTCCAACGCTCCTAACCGCTAGGCTACCTGCAGCCCTTCTTCCACTCTGTGGGGTGGAAGCTTAAAAACGGCACCCCATAACCAACCTCTACTGGACAAATCAGTTAGAAGCCGCAATGATCCGTATCACTGGCTCTCTTTATCGTGTGTGTGTGTTGAACATGTGTTAGAGGAGACACCATACTGAGTCCCTCTGTAGGTGCTTATCCACACACACACACACACTCTGACTGGCTCAGTGAGCTGAGAGGAGCTGTTTGGATGAACACCTTTGAAAGACCTGGTGAAGGACCAGTGTTTGGGGTGATAAAACAGTGAATGTAACCCCTGACCTCTAACCACTGTTCCTTCCTGTAGGCCCCTCGTTCGCTGTGGCCATCCGCTCTGACACCACCACTTTGTATCCCTGGGAGACCGCCAAGATGGTGTGTGCCCTCAGCATCTCTGGAGCATCCCCCAAGTCAGGTAGGGGACGACACACACACTCTCATCAGGTGATAGCTGTATCCATAAGACACAACCTTCCAGTGTTGAGAGTTAATTAGTTTCTTATCAGCTGCCCTGTTCACATCTCTCCATCCTCTCCTCCCTTCCTCCTGCCTCTCTTATCACTGTTCTTTCTGCACTTAATCTCTCCCGTTCTCCCAGCTCAGGGAGGAGTGCAGTGTGATCTCTTATTGGAAGTCATTCTGTCTCATTCTCTCTTACCAACTCTCTCTATCACTTTGTCTTCCTCTCCCTCCCTCAGACAGACAGAGACAGAGTTATGTAATCTAATGGCTGTCGGTCTCTGTCTCCTTTCTCCTCCTCCTCTCTGTCTCTTTCATATTGTTATCTTTCTATATTCTTCAGTCCAGTCTAACACGAGACCGGTCAGAGATAAGAACAAAGTGTTCTGCTCATAGCAGCTGTGTGTTTGTCTGAATGTGATTGTGTGATTATGCAAGTGGGGGGTGTCATTTTTCAGAACCCCAGCTGTCTGTATGTGTGTATTCACATGCGTACACACATACGCCTTCCTGTTATTCACGTGCATATCAGAGAACATAATGGAATGTCATGGTAATCTTATGGTCAGTTGCAGCTTCTTTTCCTGATGGTGGAACATAGCAGTTAACTACAGGGAGACAGCTGGAAGGCTGCAGATAAAGGTATTACTGAACTACTCAGTTAGTTACCTACAGGGAGACAGCTGGAAGGCTGCAGGGGAATGGTATTACTGAACTACACTGTCAGTTACCTACAGGGAGACCGCTAGAAGGCTGCAAGGGAATGGTATTACAGAACTAAACTGTTAGTCTGTCAGTTAGTTACCTACAGGGAGACAGCTGGAAGGCTGCAGGGGGAATGGTATTACTGAACTACTCAGTTAGTTACCTACAGGGAGACAGCTGGAAGGCTGCAGGGGAATGGTATTACTGAACTACTCAGTTAGTTACCTACAGGGAGACAGCTGGAAGGCTGCAGGGGAATGGTATTACTGAACTACACTGTCAGTTACCTACAGGGAGACCGCTAGAAGGCTGCAAGGGAATGGTATTACAGAACTACACTGTTAGTCTGTCAGTTAGTTACCTACAGGGAGACAGCTGGAAGGCTGCAGGGGAATGGTATTACTGAACTACACTGTCAGTTAGTTACCTACAGGGAGACAGCTGGAAGGCTGCAGGGGGAATGGTATTACTGACCTACACTGTCAGTTAGTTCGATACCTACAGGGAGACAGCTGGAAGGCTGGAGGGGAATGGTATTACAGAACTACACTGTTAGTCTGTCAGTTAGTTACCTACAGGGAGACAGCTGGAAGGCTGCAGGGGAATGGTATTACTGAACTACACTGTTAGTTAGTTACCTACAGGGAGACAGCTGGAAGGCTGCAGGGGAATGGTATTACTGAACTACACTGTTAGTTAGTTACCGACAGGGAGACAGCTGGAAGGCTGCAGGGGGAATGGTATTACTGAACTACACTGTCAGTTAGTTACCTACAGGGAGACAGCTGGAAGGCTGCAGGGGGAATGGTATTACTGAACTACACTGTTAGTTAGTTACCTACAGGGAGACAGCTGGAAGGCTGCAGGGGGAATGGTATTACTGAACTACACTGTCAGTTAGTTACCTACAGGGAGACAGCTGGAAGGCTGCAGGTGAATGGTATTACTGAACTACACTGTCAGTTAGTTACCTACAGGGAGACAGCTGGAAGGCTGCAGGGGAATGGTATTACTGAACTACTCAGTTAGTTACCTACAGGGAGACAGCTGGAAGGCTGCAGGGGAATGGTATTACTGAACTACTGTTAGTTACCTACAGGGAGACAGCTGGAAGGCTGCAGGGGAATGGTATTACTGAACTACTCAGTTAGTTACCTACAGGGAGACAGCTGGAAGGCTGCAATGGAATGGTATTACTGAACTACTCAGTTAGTTACCTACAGGGAGACAGCTGGAAGGCTGCAGGGGGAATGGTATTACTGAACTACTCAGTTAGTTACCTACAGAGAGACAGCTGGAAGGCTGCAGGAGAATGGTATTACTGAACTACACTGTCAGTTAGTTACCTACAGGGAGACAGCTGGAAGGCTGCAGGAGAATGGTATTACTGAACTACACTGTCAGTTAGTTACCTACAGGGAGACAGCTGGAAGGCTGCAGGGGAATGGTATTACTGAACTACTGTTAGTTACTTACAGGGAGACAGCTGGAAGGCTGCAGGGGAATGGTATTACTGAACTACTGTTAGTTACCTACAGGGAGACAGCTGGAAGGCTGCAGGGGAATGGTATTACTGAACTACTGTTAGTTACCTACAGGGAGACAGCTGGAAGGCTGCAGGGGGATGGTATTACTGAACTACACTGTCAGTTAGTTACCTACAGGGAGACAGCTGGAAGGCTGCAGGGGGAATGGTATTACTGAACTACACAGTTAGTTACCTACAGGGAGACACCTGGACGGCTGCAGGGGAATGGTATTACTGAACTACACTGTCGGTTAGTTACCTACAGGGAAACAGCTGGAAGGCTGCAGGGGGAATGGTATTACTGAACTACTGTTAGTTACCTACAGGGAGACAGCTGGAAGGCTGCAGGGGGAATGGTATTACTGAACTACTCTGTCAGTTAGTTACCTACAGGGAGACAGCTGGAAGGCTGCAGGGGAATGGTATTACTGAACTACACTGTCAGTTAGTTACCTACAGGGAGACCGCTGGAAGGCTGCAGGGGAATGGTATTACTGAACTACACTGTCTGTTAGTTACCTACAGGGAGACAGCTGGAAGGCTGCAGGGGAATGGTATTACTGAACTACACTGTCTGTTAGTTACCTACAGGGAGACAGCTGGAAGGCTGCAGGGGAATGGTATTACTGAACTACACTGTCAGTTAGTTACCTACAGGGAGACAGCTGGAAGGCTGCAGGGGAATGGTATTACTGAACTACACTGTTAGTTACCTACAGGGAGACAGCTGGAAGGCTGCAGGGGAATGGTATTACTGAACTACTCTGTTAGTTACCTACAGGGAGACAGCTGGAAGGCTGCAGGGGAATGGTATTACTGAACTACTGTTAGTTACCTACAGGGAGGCAGCTGGAAGGCTGCAGGGGAATGGTATTACTGAACTACTCAGTTACCTACAGGGAGACAGCTGGAAGGCTGCAGGGGGAATGGTATTACTGAACTACTCAGTTAGTTACCTACAGGGAGACAGCTGGAAGGCTGCAGGGGAATGGTATTACTGAACTACACTGTCAGTTAGTTACCTACAGGGAGACAGCTGGAAGGCTGCAGGGGAATGGTATTACTGAACTACACTGTCAGTTAGTTACCTACAGGGAGACAGCTGGAAGGCTGCAGGGGAATGGTATTACTGAACTACACAGTTAGTTACCTACAGGAGACAGCTGGAAGGCTGCAGGGGAATGGTATTACTGAACTACACTGTCAGTTAGTTACCTACAGGGAGACAGCTGGAAGGCTGCAGGGGAATGGTATTACTGAACTACACTGTCAGTTAGTTACCTACAGGGAGACAGTTGGAAGGCTGCAGGGGAATGGTATTACTGAACTACACTGTCAGTTAGTTACCTACAGGGAGACAGCTGGAAGGCTGCAGGGGAATGGTATTACTGAACTACACTGTCAGTTAGTTACCTACAGGGAGACAGCTGGAAGGCTGCAGGGGAATGGTATTACTGAACTACACTGTCAGTTAGTTACCTACAGGGAGACAGCTGGAAGGCTGCAGGGGAATGGTATTACTGAACTACTGTTAGTTACCTACAGGGAGACAGCTGGAAGGCTGCAGGGGAATGGTATTACTGAACTACACTGTCAGTTAGTTACCTACAGGGAGACAGCTGGAAGGCTGCAGGGGGAATGGTATTACTGAACTACACTGTCAGTTAGTTACCTACAGGGAGACAGCTGGAAGGCTGCAGGGGAATGGTATTACTGAACTACACTGTCAGTTAGTTACCTACAGGGAGACAGCTGGAAGGCTGCAGGGGGAATGGTATTACTGAACTACTGTTAGTTACCTACAGGGAGACAGCTGGAAGGCTGCAGGGGAATGGTATTACTGAACTACACTGTCAGTTAGTTACCTACAGGGAGACAGCTGGAAGGCTGCAGGGGAATGGTATTACTGAACTACTCAGTTAGTTACCTACAGGGAGACAGCTGGAAGGCTGCAGGGGAATGGTATTACTGAACTACTCAGTTAGTTACCTACAGGGAGACAGCTGGAAGGCTGCAATGGAATGGTATTACTGAACTACTCAGTTAGTTACCTACAGGGAGACAGCTGGAAGGCTGCAGGGGAATGGTATTACTGAACTACTCAGTTAGTTACCTACAGGGAGACAGCTGGAAGGCTGCAGGGGAATGGTATTACTGAACTACTCAGTTAGTTACCTACAGGGAGACAGCTGGAAGGCTGCAATGGAATGGTATTACTGAACTACTCAGTTAGTTACCTACAGGGAGACAGCTGGAAGGCTGCAGGGGGAATGGTATTACTGAACTACTCAGTTACCTACAGGGAGACAGCTGGAAGGCTGCAGGAGAATGGTATTACTGAACTACACAGTTAGTTACCTACAGGGAGACAGCTGGAAGGCTGCAGGGGAATGGTATTACTGAACTACTGTTAGTTACCTACAGGGAGACAGCTGGAAGGCTGCAGGGGGATGGTATTACTGAACTACACTGTCAGTTAGTTACCTACAGGGAGACAGCTGGAAGGCTGCAGGGGGAATGGTATTACTGAACTACACAGTTAGTTACCTACAGGGAGACACCTGGAAGGCTGCAGGGGAATGGTATTACTGAACTACACTGTCGGTTAGTTACCTACAGGGAAACAGCTGGAAGGCTGCAGGGGGAATGGTATTACTGAACTACTGTTAGTTACCTACAGGGAGACAGCTGGAAGGCTGCAGGGGGAATGGTATTACTGAACTACTCTGTCAGTTAGTTACCTACAGGGAGACAGCTGGAAGGCTGCAGGGGAATGGTATTACTGAACTACACTGTCAGTTAGTTACCTACAGGGAGACCGCTGGAAGGCTGCAGGGGAATGGTATTACTGAACTACACTGTCTGTTAGTTACCTACAGGGAGACAGCTGGAAGGCTGCAGGGGAATGGTATTACTGAACTACACTGTCTGTTAGTTACCTACAGGGAGACAGCTGGAAGGCTGCAGGGGAATGGTATTACTGAACTACACTGTCTGTTAGTTACCTACAGGGAGACAGCTAGAAGGCTGCAGGGGAATGGTATTACTGAACTACACTGTCAGTTAGTTACCTACAGGGAGACCGCTGGAAGGCTGCATGGGAATGGTATTACTGAACTACACTGTCTGTTAGTTACCTACAGGGAGACAGCTGGAAGGCTGCAGGGGAATGGTATTACTGAACTACACTGTCAGTTAGTTACCTACAGGGAGACAGCTGGAAGGCTGCAGGGGAATGGTTTTACTGAACTACACTGTTAGTTACCTACAGGGAGACAGCTGGAAGGCTGCAGGGGAATGGTATTACTGAACTACTCAGTTAGTTACCTACAGGGAGACAGCTGGAAGGCTGCAGGGGAATGGTATTACTGAACTACTGTTAGTTACCTACAGGGAGGCAGCTGGAAGGCTGCAGGGGAATGGTATTACTGAACTACTCAGTTAGTTACCTACAGGGACACAGCTGGAAGGCTGCAGGGGGAATGGTATTACTGAACTACTCAGTTAGTTACCTACAGGGAGACAGCTGGAAGGCTGCAGGGGAATGGTATTACTGAACTACACTGTCAGTTAGTTACCTACAGGGAGACAGCTGGAAGGCTGCAGGGGAATGGTATTACTGAACTACACTGTCAGTTAGTTACCTACAGGGAGACAGCTGGAAGGCTGCAGTGGAATGGTATTACTGAACTACACAGTTAGTTACCTACAGGAGACAGCTGGAAGGCTGCAGGGGAATGGTATTACTGAACTACACTGTCAGTTAGTTACCTACAGGGAGACAGCTGGAAGGCTGCAGGGGAATGGTATTACTGAACTACACTGTCAGTTAGTTACCTACAGGGAGACAGTTGGAAGGCTGCAGGGGAATGGTATTACTGAACTACACTGTCAGTTAGTTACCTACAGGGAGACAGCTGGAAGGCTGCAGGGGAATGGTATTACTGAACTACACTGTCAGTTAGTTACCTACAGGGAGACAGCTGGAAGGCTGCAGGGGAATGGTATTACTGAACTACACTGTCAGTTAGTTACCTACAGGGAGACAGCTGGAAGGCTGCAGGGGAATGGTATTACTGAACTACTGTTAGTTACCTACAGGGAGACAGCTGGAAGGCTGCAGGGGAATGGTATTACTGAACTACACTTAGTCTGTTAGTTAGTTACCTACAGGGAGACAGCTGGAAGGCTGCAGGGGAATGGTATTACTGAACTACACTGTCAGTTAGTTACCTACAGGGAGACAGCTGGAAGGCTGCAGGGGAATGGTATTACTGAACTACACTGTCAGTTAGTTACCTACAGGGAGACAGCTGGAAGGCTGCAGGGGAATGGTATTACTGAACTACACTGTCAGTTAGTTACCTACAGGGAGACAGCTGGAAGGCTGCAGGGGGAATGGTATTACTGAACTACTGTTAGTTACCTACAGGGAGACAGCTGGAAGGCTGCAGGGGAATGGTATTACTGAACTACACTGTCAGTTAGTTACCTACAGGGAGACAGCTGGAAGGCTGCAGGGGGAATGGTATTACTGAACTACTGTTAGTTACCTACAGGGAGACAGCTGGAAGGCTGCAGGGGAATGGTATTACTGAACTACACTGTCAGTTAGTTACCTACAGTTGACAGCTGGAAGGCTGCAGGGGAATGGTATTACTGAACTACTCAGTTAGTTACCTACAGGGAGACAGCTGGAAGGCTGCAGGGGGAATGGTATTACTGAACTACTCAGTTAGTTACCTACAGGGAGACAGCTGGAAGGCTGCAGGGGGAATGGTATTACTGAACTACTCTGTTAGTTACCTACAGGGAGACAGCTGGAAGGCTGCAGGGGAATGGTATTACTGAACTACTGTTAGTTACCTACAGGGAGGCAGCTGGAAGGCTGCAGGGGAATGGTATTACTGAACTACTCAGTTAGTTACCTACAGGGACACAGCTGGAAGGCTGCAGGGGGAATGGTATTACTGAACTACTCAGTTAGTTACCTACAGGGAGACAGCTGGAAGGCTGCAGGGGAATGGTATTACTGAACTACACTGTCAGTTAGTTACCTACAGGGAGACAGCTGGAAGGCTGCAGGGGAATGGTATTACTGAACTACACTGTCAGTTAGTTACCTACAGGGAGACAGCTGGAAGGCTGCAGTGGAATGGTATTACTGAACTACACAGTTAGTTACCTACAGGGAGACAGCTGGAAGGCTGCAGGGGAATGGTATTACTGAACTACACTGTCAGTTAGTTACCTACAGGGAGACAGCTGGAAGGCTGCAGGGGAATGGTATTACTGAACTACACTGTCAGTTAGTTACCTACAGGGAGACAGTTGGAAGGCTGCAGGGGAATGGTATTACTGAACTACACTGTCAGTTAGTTACCTACAGGGAGACAGCTGGAAGGCTGCAGGGGAATGGTATTACTGAACTACACTGTCAGTTAGTTACCTACAGGGAGACAGCTGGAAGGCTGCAGGGGAATGGTATTACTGAACTACACTGTCAGTTAGTTACCTACAGGGAGACAGCTGGAAGGCTGCAGGGGAATGGTATTACTGAACTACTGTTAGTTACCTACAGGGAGACAGCTGGAAGGCTGCAGGGGAATGGTATTACTGAACTACACTTAGTCTGTTAGTTAGTTACCTACAGGGAGACAGCTGGAAGGCTGCAGGGGAATGGTATTACTGAACTACACTGTCAGTTAGTTACCTACAGGGAGACAGCTGGAAGGCTGCAGGGGGAATGGTATTACTGAACTACACTGTCAGTTAGTTACCTACAGGGAGACAGCTGGAAGGCTGCAGGGGAATGGTATTACTGAACTACACTGTCAGTTAGTTACCTACAGGGAGACAGCTGGAAGGCTGCAGGGGGATTGGTATTACTGAACTACTGTTAGTTACCTACAGGGAGACAGCTGGAAGGCTGCAGGGGAATGGTATTACTGAACTACACTGTCAGTTAGTTACCTACAGGGAGACAGCTGGAAGGCTGCAGGGGAATGGTATTACTGAACTACTGTTAGTTACCTACAGGAGACAGCTGGAAGGCTGCAGGGGAATGGTATTACTGAACTACACTGTCAGTTAGTTACCTACAGTTGACAGCTGGAAGGCTGCAGGGGAATGGTATTACTGAACTACTCAGTTAGTTACCTACAGGGAGACAGCTGGAAGGCTGCAGGGGGAATGGTATTACTGAACTACTCTGTTAGTTACCTACAGGGAGACAGCTGGAAGGCTGCAGGGGAATGGTATTACTGAACTACACTGTCAGTTAGTTACCTACAGGGAGACAGCTGGAAGGCTGCAGGGGAATGGTATTACTGAACTACACTGTCAGTTAGTTACCTACAGGGAGACAGCTGGAAGGCTGCAGGGGAATGGTATTACTGAACTACACATTTAGTTAGTTACCTACAGGGAGACAGCTGGAAGGCTGCAGGGGGAATGGTATTACTGAACTACACTGTCAGTTAGTTACCTACAGGGAGACAGCTGGAAGGCTGCAGGGGAATGGTATTACTGAACTACACATTTAGTTAGTTACCTACAGGGAGACAGCTGGAAGGCTGCAGGGGAATGGTATTACTGAACTACACTGTCAGTTAGTTACCTACAGGGAGACAGCTGGAAGGCTGCAGGGGAATGGTATTACTGAACTACACTGTCAGTTAGTTACCTACAGGAGACAGCTGGAAGGCTGCAGGGGAATGGTATTACTGAACTACACATTTAGTTAGTTACCTACAGGGAGACAGCTGGAAGGCTGCAGGGGAATGGTATTACTGAACTACACTGTCAGTTAGTTACCTACAGGGAGACCGCTGGAAGGCTGCAGGGGAATGGTATTACTGAACTACTGTTAGTTACCTACAGGGAGACAGCTGGAAGGCTGCGGGGGAATGGTATTACTGAACTACACTGTCAGTTAGTTACCTACAGGGAGACAGCTGGAAGGCTGCAGGGGGAATGGTATTACTGAACTACTGTTAGTTACCTACAGGGAGACAGCTGGAAGGCTGCAGGGGAATGGTATTACTGAACTACACTGTCAGTTAGTTACCTACAGGTGACAGCTGGAAGGCTGCAGGGGGAATGGTATTACTGAACTACTGTTAGTTACCTACAGGGAGACAGCTGGAAGGCTGCAGGGGGAATGGTATTACTGAACTACACTGTCAGTTAGTTACCTACAGGGAGACAGCTGGAAGGCTGCAGGGGGAATGGTATTACTGAACTACACAGTTAGTTAGTTACCTACAGGGAGACAGCTGGAAGGCTGCAGGGGGAATGGTATTACTGAACTACACTGTCAGTTAGTTACCTACAGGGAGACAGCTGGAAGGCTGCAGGGGAATGGTATTACTGAACTACACATTTAGTTAGTTACCTACAGGGAGACAGCTGGAAGGCTGCAGGGGAATGGTATTACTGAACTACACTGTCAGTTAGTTACCTACAGGGAGACAGCTGGAAGGCTGCAGGGGAATGGTATTGCTGAACTACACTGTCAGTTAGTTACCTACAGGGAGACAGCTGGAAGGCTGCAGGGGAATGGTATTACTGAACTACACTGTCAGTTAGTTACCTACAGGGAGACAGCTGGAAGGCTGCAGGGGAATGGTATTACTGAACTACACATTTAGTTAGTTACCTACAGGGAGACAGCTGGAAGGCTGCAGGGGAATGGTATTACTGAACTACACTGTCAGTTAGTTACCTACGGGGAGACCGCTGGAAGGCTGCAGGGGAATGGTATTACTGAACTACACTGTCAGTTAGTTACCTACAGGGAGACAGCTGGAAGGCTGCAGGGGAATGGTATTACTGAACTACACTGTCAGTTAGTTACCTACAGGGAGACAGCTAGAAGGCTGCAGGGGGAATGGTATTACTGAACTACACTGTCAGTTAGTTACCTACAGGGAGACAGCTGGAAGGCTGCAGGGGAATGGTATTACTGAACTACACTGTTAGTTAGTTACCGACAGGGAGACAGCTGGAAGGCTGCAGGGGGAATGGTATTACTGAACTACACTGTCAGTTAGTTACCTACAGGGAGACAGCTGGAAGGCTGCAGGGGAATGGTATTACTGAACTACACTGTCAGTTAGTTACCTACAGGGAGACAGCTGGAAGGCTGCAGGGGGAATGGTATTACTGAACTACTCTGTTAGTTACCTACAGGGAGACAGCTGGAAGGCTGCAGGGGGAATGGTATTACTGAACTACTGTTAGTTACCTACAGGGAGACAGCTGGAAGGCTGCAGGGGGAATGGTATTACTGAACTACACTGTCAGTTAGTTACCTACAGGGAGACAGCTGGAAGGCTGCAGGGGAATGGTATTACTGAACTACACTGTCAGTTAGTTACCTACAGGGAGACAGCTAGAAGGCTGCAGGGGGAATGGTATTACTGAACTACACTGTCAGTTAGTTACCTACAGGGAGACAGCTGGAAGGCTGCAGGGGAATGGTATTACTGAACTACACTGTCAGTTAGTTACCTACAGGGAGACAGCTGGAAGGCTGCAGGGGAATGGTATTACTGAACTACACTGTCAGTTAGTTACCTACAGGGAGACAGCTAGAAGGCTGCAGGGGGAATGGTATTACTGAACTACACTGTCAGTTAGTTACCTACAGGGAGACAGCTGGAAGGCTGCAGGGGAATGGTATTACTGAACTACACTGTTAGTTAGTTACCGACAGGGAGACAGCTGGAAGGCTGCAGGGGGAATGGTATTACTGAACTACACAGTTAGTTAGTTACCTACAGGGAGACAGCTGGAAGGCTGCAGGGGGAATGGTATTACTGAACTACTGTTAGTTACCTACAGGGAGACAGCTGGAAGGCTGCGGGGGAATGGTATTACTGAACTACACTGTCAGTTAGTTACCTACAGGGAGACAGCTGGAAGGCTGCAGGGGGAATGGTATTACTGAACTACTGTTAGTTACCTACAGGGAGACAGCTGGAAGGCTGCAGGGGAATGGTATTACTGAACTACACTGTCAGTTAGTTACCTACAGGGAGACAGCTGGAATGCTGCAGGGGGAATGGTATTACTGAACTACACAGTTAGTTAGTTACCTACAGGGAGACAGCTGGAAGGCTGCAGGGGGAATGGTATTACTGAACTACACAGTTAGTTAGTTACCTACAGGGAGACAGCTGGAAGGCTGCAGGGGGAATGGTATTACTGAACTACTGTTAGTTACCTACAGGGAGACAGCTGGAAGGCTGCAGGGGAATGGTATTACTGAACTACACTGTCAGTTAGTTACCTACAGGGAGACAGCTGGAAGGCTGCAGGGGGAATGGTATTACTGAACTACTGTTAGTTACCTACAGGGAGACAGCTGGAAGGCTGCAGGGGGAATGGTATTACTGAACTACACTCAGTTAGTTACCTACAGGGAGACAGCTGGAAGGCTGCAGGGGAATGGTATTACTGAACTACACTGTCAGTTAGTTACCTACAGGGAGACCGCTGGAAGGCTGCAGGGGAATGGTATTACTGAACTACACTGTCAGTTAGTTACCTACAGGGAGACAGCTGGAAGGCTGCAGGGGAATGGTATTACTGAACTACACTGTCAGTTAGTTACCTACAGGGAGACAGCCAGAAGGCTGCAGGGGGAATGGTATTACTGAACTACACTGTCAGTTAGTTACCTACAGGGAGACAGCTGGAAGGCTGCAGGGGAATGGTATTACTGAACTACACTGTTAGTTAGTTACCGACAGGGAGACAGCTGGAAGGCTGCAGGGGGAATGGTATTACTGAACTACACTGTCAGTTAGTTACCTACAGGGAGACAGCTGGAAGGCTGCAGGGGGAATGGTATTACTGAACTACACAGTTAGTTAGTTACCTACAGGGAGACAGCTGGAAGGCTGCAGGGGGAATGGTATTACTGAACTACTGTTAGTTACCTACAGGGAGACAGCTGGAAGGCTGCAGGGGAATGGTATTACTGAACTACACTGTTAGTTACCTACAGGGAGACAGCTGGAAGGCTGCAGGGGGAATGGTATTACTGAACTACACTGTCAGTTAGTTACCTACAGGGAGACAGCTGGAAGGCTGCAGGGGAATGGTATTAATGAACTACACTGTCAGTTAGTTACCTACAGGGAGACAGCTGGAAGGCTGCAGGGGAATGGTATTACTGAACTACACTGTCAGTTAGTTACCTACAGGGAGACAGCTAGAAGGCTGCAGGGGAATGGTATTACTGAACTACAGTTAGTTACCTACAGGGAGACAGCTGGAAGGCTGCAGGGGAATGGTATTACTGAACTACTGTTAGTTACCTACAGGGAGCCAGCTGGAAGGCTGCAGGGGAATGGTATTACTGAACTACTGTTAGTTACCTACAGGGAGACAGCTGGAAGGCTGCAGGGGGAATGGTATTACTGAACTACTCAGTTAGTTACCTACAGGGAGACAGCTGGAAGGCTGCAATGGAATGGTATTACTGAACTACTCAGTTACCTACAGGGAGACAGCTGGAAAGCTGCAGTGGGAATGGTATTACTGAACTACACTTAGTCTGTTAGTTAGTTACCTACAGGGAGACAGCTGGAAGGCTGCAGGGGGAATGGTATTACTGAACTACACAGTTAGTTAGTTACCTACAGGGAGACAGCTGGAAGGCTGCAGGGGAATGGTATTACTGAACTACACTGTCAGTTAGTTACCTACAGGGAGACAGCTGGAAGGCTGCAGGGGAATGGTATTACTGAACTACACATTTAGTTAGTTACCTACAGGGAGACAGCTGGAAGGCTGCAGGGGGAATGGTATTACTGAACTACACTCAGTTAGTTACCTACAGGGAGACAGCTGGAAGGCTGCAGGGGAATGGTATTACTGAACTACACTGTCAGTTAGTTACCTACAGGGAGACCGCTGGAAGGCTGCAGGGGAATGGTATTACTGAACTACACTGTCAGTTAGTTACCTACAGGGAGACAGCTGGAAGGCTGCAGGGGAATGGTATTACTGAACTACACTGTCAGTTAGTTACCTACAGGGAGACAGCTGGAAGGCTGCAGGGGAATGGTATTACTGAACTACACAGTTAGTTAGTTACCTACAGGGAGACAGCTGGAAGGCTGCAGGGGGAATGGTATTACTGAACTACTGTTAGTTACCTACAGGGAGACAGCTGGAAGGCTGCAGGGGAATGGTATTACTGAACTACACTGTTAGTTAGTTACCTACAGGGAGACAGCTGGAAGGCTGCAGGGGGAATGGTATTACTGAACTACTGTTAGTTACCTACAGGGAGACAGCTGGAAGGCTGCAGGGGAATGGTATTACTGAACTACTGTTAGTTACCTACAGGGAGACAGCTGGAAGGCTGCAGGGGAATGGTATTACTGAACTACACTGTTAGTTAGTTACCTACAGGGAGACAGCTGGAAGGCTGCAGGGGGAATGGTATTACTGAACTACTGTTAGTTACCTACAGGGAGACAGCTGGAAGGCTGCAGGGGAATGGTATTACTGAACTACTGTTAGTTACCTACAGGGAGACAGCTGGAAGGCTGCAGGGGAATGGTATTACTGAACTACTCAGTTACCTACAGGGAGACAGCTGGAAGGCTGCAGGAGAATGGTATTACTGAACTACACTGTCAGTTACCTACAGGGAGACAGCTGGAAGGCTGCAGGGGAATGGTATTACTGAACTACTCAGTTAGTTACCTACAGGGAGACAGCTGGAAGGCTGCAGGGGGAATGGTATTACTGAACTACTCTGTTAGTTACCTACAGGGAGACAGCTGGAAGGCTGCAGGGGATTGGTATTACTGAACTACTGTTAGTTACCTACAGGGAGACAGCTGGAAGGCTGCAGGGGAATGGTATTACTGAACTACACTGTCAGTTAGTTACCTACAGGGAGACAGCTGGAAGGCTGCAGGGGAATGGTATTACTGAACTACGCAGTTAGTTAGTTACCTACAGGGAGACAGCTGGAAGGCTGCAGGGGGAATGGTATTACTGAACTACTCAGTTAGTTACCTACAGGGAGACAGCTGGAAGGCTGCAGGGGAATGGTATTACTGAACTACTCTGTTAGTTACCTACAGGGAGACAGCTGGAAGACTGCAGGGGAATGGTATTACTGAACTACACTGTCAGTTAGTTACCTACAGGGAGACAGCTGGAAGGCTGCAGGGGAATGGTATTACTGAACTACACTGTCAGTTAGTTACCTACAGGGAGACAGCTGGAAGGCTGCAGGGGAATGGTATTACTGAACTACACTGTCAGTTACCTACAGGGAGACCGCTGGAAGGCTGCAGGGGAATGGTATTACTGAACTACACTGTCAGTTAGTTACCTACAGGGAGACAGCTGGAAGGCTGCAGGGGAATGGTATTACTGAACTACTCAGTTAGTTACCTACAGAGAGACAGCTGGAAGGCTGCAGGGGGAATGGTATTACTGAACTACTCTGTTAGTTACCTACAGGGAGACAGCTGGAAGGCTGCAGGGGAATGGTATTACTGAACTACTGTTAGTTACCTACAGGGAGACAGCTGGAAGGCTGCAGGGGGAATGGTATTACTGAACTACTGTTAGTTACCTACAGGGAGACAGCTGGAAGGCTGCAGGGGAATGGTATTACTGAACTACTCAGTTACCTACAGGGAGACAGCTGGAAGGCTGCAGGAGAATGGTATTACTGAACTACTGTTAGTTACCTACAGGGAGACAGCTGGAAGGCTGCAGGGGGAATGGTATTACTGAACTACTCAGTTAGTTACCTACAGGGAGACAGCTGGAAGGCTGCAGGGGAATGGTATTACTGAACTACACTGTCAGTTAGTTACCTACAGGGAGACAGCTGGAAGGCTGCAGGGGAATGGTTTTCCTGAACTACTGTTAGTTACCTACAGGGAGACAGCTGGAAGGCTGCAGGGGAATGGTATTACTGAACTACTGTTAGTTACCTACAGGGAGACAGCTAGAAGGCTGCAGGGGAATGGTATTACTGAACTACACTGTCAGTTAGTTACCTACAGGGAGACAGCTGGAAGGCTGCAGGGGGAATGGTATTACTGAACTACACTGTCAGTTAGTTACCTACAGGGAGACAGCTGGAATGCTGCAGGGGGAATGGTATTACTGAACTACTGTTAGTTACCTACAGGGAGACCGCTGGAAGGCTGCAGGGGAATGGTATTACTGAACTACACTGTCTGTTAGTTACCTACAGGGAGACAGCTGGAAGGCTGCAGGGGAATGGTATTACTGAACTACACTGTCAGTTAGTTACCTACAGGGAGACAGTTGGAAGGCTGCAGGGGAATGGTATTACTGAACTACACTGTCAGTTAGTTACCTACAGGGAGACAGCTGGAAGGCTGCAGGGGAATGGTATTACTGAACTACACTGTCAGTTAGTTACCTACAGGGAGACAGCTGGAAGGCTGCAGGGGAATGGTATTACTGAACTACACTTAGTCTGTTAGTTAGTTACCTACAGGGAGACAGCTGGAAGGCTGCAGGGGAATGGTATTACTGAACTACACTGTTAGTCTGTTAATTAGCTCATGGCTTTTTTTTGGTTAGAATGGCATTTTGTCTTCTCAATCGACGGCAGAATTTTCTCTGACAGTGGTGAGAGCTTTCGGGTGTAGCCTAGGCTTTTGTTCCATCACAGCACTGACATACCCAATTCAACCAATCAGCTGATTATCAAGACCTCTGATTTAGTTGAATCAGGTGTTAATTAATTAGAGCTCGGCTGGAGTGAAAGCCTGCAGACCCTGACCTGTAGTTTTAAGAATTCCATGAGCCAGACTTACCTTCTTATTAACTTGGTCATGATGCCTCACAATAGGTATTGTGATCTACTATTCAAGCCAATTTGTTCCAACTAATCCTACTAATACTAAAACCGATACATCTCGTTTCCTTCAGGTGTGGCAGTGGTTTGTTTAGTTTCGTCATGTGCCGACTGATACGGTATTGCCCAACCCTGACGTCTGCGGTGTCCTAACCTCACATGGTTTGGTGTGTGTGTTCTGTTTAGTCATGCACCGGATGGTGTTACCCAACCTCTGTCTTAGCGCGCGTAATAATTTAGCACACCCAATTTTTCAGTTTTTGATTTGTTAAAAAAGTTTGAAATATCCAATAAATGTCGTTCCACTTCATGATTGTGTCCCACTTGTTGTTGATTCTTCACAAAAAAAATACAGTTTTATATCTTTATGTTTGAAGCCTGAAATGTGGCAAAAGGTCGCAAAGTTCAAGGGGGCCGAATACTTTCGCAAGGCACTGTATTTAAGACTGAGACCCTCTCCAATACAACCCAACATTGCAGAGTTATGTGCATCATTTCAAGCACACCCTTCTCATTAACCTGTGGTGAGTTACGGTACTCACAATTTTCGATGACTTAAGGTTTTATATGTAAAATGTTTAAATAAAGAGAAAAATGGTTGTTGATTATTATTTGTGCCCTGGTCCTATAAGAGCTCTTTGTCACTTCCCACAAGCCGGGTTTTTGATGACAAGTTTAATAAATGGATAGTGTGTGTGGCAGGCTTCCAATGATGCCAAAAAACAGTGTGCTGACCCTGGTGCTAGAGGGGGTACGCAGCTGGAAGTTGAATGTTTGAAGGGGTGCGGGACTATAAAAAGTTTGGGAACCACTGCTCTATAGAAAGGAGAGGGACTAGATGGTACCTGACAGGACTGATGGTTTGGTGTAAGTGTTGAGTAATCCACAGTGATACTCTATATACAACATGTGCAGGAACAAGCCTGAGCAGGAGAATCACATTCCTATGCAGCACTGGAATGGACCTACCCACAAGACCTAGCGTCACAGAGAGACCACAAGATGACACAAAGAGCCACCTTTCCTTGTTTCCTTTCCCAGCTGATATAACAGACCAATATTATTTTTTAATCCATCATGTCCTTTCAGATTAGTGGACATCAAGGAAATACATGTATATTAGACCATTAGGACGCAGCCGGTGTGGTGATTGTGTGAGACCGACAGACTGCACATGTGTTGGTGGGAATGTTGCACTTGATAACTGATGCTGTTGAGAAAGCTAGCTAGCTGTTGGCCTGGCATGTTGATGCCTGCTGACCAAAACTAACGGGAGACGTCAGATGTTCACAACGTGAGAAATGCACAGCAAAGGTATAGTGTGTGTGAGAGGTTGGGACACGAGGATGTTGTCATCAGAGCAGAGTTATGTGTTTGTTTGTATGGCAGCAGTTGGAGCTGAAAAGCAACAGCTGCTTTTCTCAGATGCTGTCGTGTCTCTGTACCCAGAGGATGGAGTCTGTTTCCTTAGGGGAGACACTGAAGACGTTGTCCCTGCTTGTGCCAGTTGCTGCCATGAGAGGACATAACATAAAAAGGACAACAGGAGGTTAAATTAAGATCAAGAGAAAGGTGGAACATAAAATAGTTTATTGGTTTTAATTTTCTTTGAATGGAGTGGAATATGGACTCGGCCCAGTACCGCATCACATCCGGCCGTGATTGGTAGGCCCATAGAGCAGCTCACAATTGGCCCAGCGTCGTCCGGTTTTGGCCGGGATATGCCGTCATTGTAAACAAAAATGTGTTCTTAACTGACTTGCCTAGTTAAATATAAAAAAAATGTAAACCCACTAAAGAAGCATGTAAACATCTGACTAGGATTGAACCATCCTTTACGACTAGAGCACTTCACTGAGTCTCTAGTCTCCTCTCCTAGCCTGCCCCACAGAATCTAACTGGCCTGCTAAACCTGTTCTCTCCTAGCTTGCCCCACAGAATCTAACTGGCCTGCTAAACCTGTTCTCTCCTAGCCTGCCCCACAGAATCAAACTAGCCTGCTAAACCTGTTCTCTCCTAGCTTGCCCCACAGAATCAAACTAGCCTGCTAAACCTGTTCTCTCCTAGCTTGCCCCACAGAATCAAACTAGCCTGCCAACCCTGTTCTCTTCTCGTCTACAGCCAGTAATTAATAGTTCTATTCCATGGTCCATTTCCCCCTCACAGGGGGAAGAGGAGACTGGAGAGACCTAAAGGACTGGTGAAGAGAGAACGGTCTAACTCACTGGTGCGGGGAAAGAGACTCACTCAGGCCATTAAGTCCTTCTGGTAATAAAGGGGAGGACGGCCTGAGCATAGAAATAGAAGGGGTAACAGAACAGACATGAGTTGTGTGTGAAATGGCACCCTACTGCACAAAATGTCTCTTTAGATCAGCCCATAACTAAGAATTACAACATTTTTCACATTCCAACCAAATATTGGCGACACAATAGAATTTACGCGACGTCGTGACTTGTTAGCGTCAATTCAAAATGAGACACCCAAAATGGCTGCTGACCGTCGGTTATGGCCCATTGCTCGTAATTGGAATGGCCGTTCTGCTCATTGTGATTCTACGAGGTCCATGCAGTGTTTAGTATTCCTGTGTGCTGTGTTGTAGCAGCGCTTTATGGCCCACGTGTAATAGAACAAAGTCTATTAGACATCAGTGGCAGTATCCCTGTTGAGTTCTGTGTTCTGGATGACTGTAGTGTCTCTACCACTATTGGTCTTTACCTTCTGCTGCTGCTGGCAAAACTAACTAACTCCCCCCTCTGGGGATCAATACATGGAATGAACCAATCAAATATATTTTATTCAGTTCATTTCGATGTGAAGACAATCTAGTTTTATTTCTCCTTAGCGGATCCTGGTGTTGATGAGGTGGAGGGGAGGATAGAGGAGAGGATAGAGGTGGAGGGGAGGATGGAGGTGGAAGAGAGGATAA
This sequence comes from Oncorhynchus masou masou, assembly GCF_036934945.1. Classification (NCBI taxonomy): domain Eukaryota; kingdom Metazoa; phylum Chordata; class Actinopteri; order Salmoniformes; family Salmonidae; genus Oncorhynchus; species Oncorhynchus masou. The sequence goes on along the minus strand of NC_088217.1, from coordinate 79,702,058 downwards.
AGGGGCCAGTGGGAGGAATCTTAGTGTTGTGGTGGGGATCAAGCTTGTTAATGCGAACACTGGTGATAATGTATTTGTTTTGCCGTCTTGGTTATTGTTGCAACGCATGTGGTTCAAAGAGCAGTGTATTCAAGGAATTACAGTCCACTGAAACAGCTGGGACCAATCTGAGGCTGTGTGTGTTCGCAGGCATGTGTGCATGTGCATGAGAGAATGTTATCTGCAGTGCCTGGTACAGGGGTCTTGGCAGGTACCTTTTTGTTTCTCCAAGGTGTGGTGGGTCACCTTAATTCCTCTTTAGATATCTTCTATTTGGATAGTGTAATGGGTGTTCATACAACTCCAGGGATGTGTTGTTGTTTCAATATCTTCGTTCTCGCTTCCTGTCCTTTGTTATAATTGTATTCAATGTCAAAGGAGGCAAACGGTAGCTTTATGAGGCTTTATAACTTAGGAGATCCTTTCAGATAGGAACTGAGTGGCTTCATAGAAACACTGCTTACTATTCAATATAAAAGGCCCAGCTACCAAACTATTAACCCTTTACACTCACAGCCCCTGTCATCCTATATACTGTTTGAAAATGGCAGATTTGGTCATTAATGAGCACCTCAATTGGAATGCAGGGGCTGTACAGTAACATGTTGTATATGACGTCAGAGCTCAAGCTGTCTGCTTTACAACGTTGTATGAGTTTCAACTGGCAGACGTTCTAAATGTGTTTATACGACGGGTGGTTTAGAGTTCCCATTGTTAGAGCCTCTCCTATCCATGATATGAGATGATATACACATGGTCCCGTTCATATAAAGTGGCATTGTTTACATTGTTACCTAGCAACGTACTACCACTACTACTTTTTACAAATAGTAGTCTCAGCACCTGTAACTCGTCGCGGATGATTTTGGCTACTTTAGTAATTTAGTTTGTAATCTGAGCGAGGGGAATGCTGTAAATCTAGAGGAGTCCATGTGTTCTGAAAGACGAGACGTTGAGGATTATAATACCGGTTTGATGTCATAATGTGTACTTCACATTTCCATATTTTAAAATGTATTTATTTACAGTGTCAACGTTTATTAGCTATTTTTGGTGTAAAATGACAAGATTACATGTTATACCCTGGATTGTTCTGAACAGAATGAGCCTATATTTCTCGTATTGTGAAGAAAATTTGCAGCCGAACACGCAGGGAACTACTAATGTTGGTAATAGAACAGGCTTTCAAACGATGCACACCTGAACCATGTTGAGCTTTATAATGGGCCGTTTTTTGATTGACATGCATGTAACTGACACTTTCCCTGGACCTCTTCCCATTCAAGCAACCATTTTCTATGTTACTGAATGTATCCAGAGTATTTTTTTGATTTTCGTTATGAGAAACCCTGCAAAAAGTACTTTAAATGTAAAATGCACATAAAGTGAAGTGTACAGTCGTGACCTAAAGTTGAGAATGACACGCATATTAATTTTCACAAAGTTTGCTGCCTCAGTTTGTATGATGCCAATTTACATATACTCCAGAATGTTATGAAGAGTGATCAGATGAATTGCAATTAATTGCAAAGTCCCTCTTTGCCATGCAAATGAACTGAATCCCCCCAAAAAAACATTTCGACTGCATTTCAGCCCTGCCACAAAAGGACCAGCTGACATGTCAGTGATTCTCTCGTTAACACAGTTGTGAGTGTTGACGAGGACAGGGCTGGAGATCACTCTGTCATGCTGATTGTGTTCAAATAACAGACTGGAAGCTTCAAAAGGAGGGTGGTGCTTGGAATCATTGTTCTTCCTCTGTCACACACGTGCCATCATTGTTTTGCACAAAAAGGGCTTCACAGGCAAGGATATTGCTGCCAGTAAGATTGCACCTAAATCAACCATTTATCGGATCATCAAGAACTGGTGTCAAGAAGGGCAGCAAAGAAGCCACTTCTCTCCAGGAAAAACATCAGGGACAGACTGATATACTGCAACAGGTATTGGACTACTGAGGACTGGGGTAAAGTCATTTTCTCTGAATCCCCTTTCCGGTTGTTTGGGGCATCTGGAAAAAAGCTTGTCCGGAGAAGACAAGGTGAGTGCTACCATCAGTCCTGTGTCATGCCAACAGTAAAGCATCCTGAGACCATGTGTGGGGTTGCTTCTCAGACAAGGGAGTGGGCTCTCACAATTTTGCCTACGAACACAGTCATGAATAAAGAATGGTACCAACACATCCTCCGAGAGCAACTTCTCCCAACCACCCAGGAACAGTTTGGTGATGAACAATGCCTTTTCCAGCATGATGGAGCACTGTGCCATAAGGCAAAAGTGATAACTAATTGGCTTGGGGAACAAAACATCAATATTTTAGGTCCATGGTCAGGAAACTCCCCAGACCTTAATCCCATTGAGAACTTGTGGTCAATCCTCAAGAGGCGGGAGGACAAACAAAAACACACATTCTGACAAACTCCAAGCATTGATTATGCAAAAATGGGCTGCCATCAGTCAGGATGTGGCCCAGAAGTTAATTGACAGCATGCCAGGGTGGATTGCAGAGGTCTTGAAAAAGAAGGGCCAACACTGCAAATATTGACTCTTTGCATCAACTTAATGTAATTGTCAATAAAAGCCTTTGACCGTTATGAAATGCTTGTAATTATACTTCAGTATTCTGTAGTAACATCTGACAAAAATATCTGAAGACACTGAAGCAGCCAAATTTGTGGAAATTAATATTTGTGTCATTCTCAACTTTTGGCCACGACAGTATAATGTTTGGATTCAGTCTTGTCAGGTGAACTGTTGTGTTCTCACCTTTTGGTCAGATAATTTCCCCTTAATCTCTAAACTGTTCCCTTATCATTGGTTATGCATATTATTTTTCGTATTTCCTCTGTTAAAAACATTTCAAATTGGCCCTATCCATACAGTCCCAATTCTAGGAGTGAAAAGGGTTACGACTGACAACAGCCCAGCTACCAAACTATCCCCTTAAGACTAACGTCCACTGACCAGTCCTCAATTAGGTCTGCAGGAATCGGCCTGATTGGTCCGTTAGTCCTGTGGTCCTCTACGTTTAGGCTCGTGTCACATCCAGTCACCTCTTGAATCCGGACACTGAGGTTGTGGAAACGAGGGGTCGTGGTGCCCTCCGTTCCATCTCTATAAATATAGATGTGTCCCTTCCTGCCTTTCCCCATCTTATTCATCATCATCATTACCATCAGCATCTTCATATTTTTTACTAAGTAGGCCTTGTATTAGCAGTTAGTCACACATTGATGCGAAGTGAAAATGTTACTTAGTTAGGATTCACCCCATAGTACCTAATGATTTATTTTGACTTCCAACTCTCCAGTGGCGAACTCTGTATTGGTGGTTAAGATGTCCAGTCATTAGAGGCTGCTGGACAGGATAGCAAATCTGACTGAAGAAGTCATACCACATTCTGGATCACTAGCACTGCCCTCTCTCTCGTTTCTTGCTCTCTCGTTTCTTGCTCTCTCGCTCTCTCGTTGCGCTGTCGCTCTCTCGTTGCGCTGTCGCTCTCTCGTTGCTCTGTCGCTCTCTCGTTGCTCTGTCGCTCTCTCGTTGCTCTGTCGCTCTCTCGTTGCGCTGTCGCTCTCTCGTTGCGCTGTCGCTCTCTCGTTGCGCTGTCGCTCTCTCGTTGCGCTGTCGTTGCTCGCTCTCGCTCGCTCTCTCCCTCACTCTCGTTCTCTTTTTTTTCTCCATCTTCTCTAGAACATCTTCTTTATTTTCTTGTTCCTTCCCTCTTTCTCTTTCTGTGAGATGTTCTCTAAAGGTGGCTGTAGAGACACACACATAGTATTGATGTGTAATCTGTGTGTGGGTGGGACAGTAATGATAGTCCCTTTTAGACACATTAATGACTGGTTAAAGCTGCTCCTCTTTAGACCTTTGCTAAGAGCCCATAGCACAGAAACACAGATATATGGATAGAGAAACAGTTGTATCCATATGGAAGATGTGTACTGTGTTCTATGTTCTCTCAGTGATAGCATGTCTATTCACATGTAGAGTTTTCCTTCAGATCATGAATTCCCATCACAGATCAACATTGAGACGGTGGCAACACCAGACACTAACTGTAGGTTCAGCGATAGACTGATAAAACCTTCGGCCTCAACCACATGGAAAAGATTTCTATAAAATACTTTACATTTTCTCCTCCCCCTTCTACTTCTGTGTCTCTATCCAGTCCCCTCCCCCTCTATTCTGTCTCTCCGTCCCATTCCCTTCCCCCTCTCTTCTCTCTCTAGCCAGTCTCCCCTCAATGTCTTTCTGTTGCTCTATCCAGTCTCCTCTTCCTGTCCCTACATCCACAATTTCAATCTGCTGATGTTAGCTCTATTACATAAACCCAATGAAGTGGTTTTAATAGAATTCTTCCTCCCTCTGCTCAGATGACCTGTCCTACGAGGTGCGTTGGTACCTCACGCGGCTGAGAGGGGGGAACAAAGGCACCCTACTGGCCAGCGTGGACCGCTTCGGTCTGGTCAAGAAGGAGGCGCGCAACGCCAGCAGTGACGTGTCCCTGGAGCGCACAGACACACACACCTACGCCCTGAACATCCACGCCACCCAGGACAGCGACAGCGGGGAGTACCACTGCCAGGCCACGCCCTGGTACCTGTCTGCCTCCACAGGGGCCTGGACACACGGGGCAGAACTCACCTCTACCAGGGTGTTCCTCACTGTACGATTCCCCAGTGAGTAAGGATGGGGGGGCGTTGTGTTGTGTGTGTGTGTGTGTGTGTGTGTGTGTGTACAGTAACTAACACTTTCTGTCTCTCTGTCTCCCTCCAGTGTGGGACTCTCTGAAGCTGCCTCTGCTGTACGGTTCTGTAGCCTCTGTGTCCGTGGGGCTCTTCTCTCTCCTCCTGGGTTTCATCTGTGCCCACTGCTGCTGCCGCAACACCACACACACCCCCCGCTCACGCAACAAACTCATGGACCTGGAGATGGATTGACTAGCACAGGCCCGCTGGAGCGACCACCGCTTCTCCAGCTGATGAACTACCAGCACGCGCACGTTACCGCGCCGGCACATGACCACGGCAACGGCAGACAATTGACCAATCACAGCCCTTCGGGTGCGCTCCGTGGAGCTTTTAAGAGCACCAACGGGAGAGGAGGAGAGACAATAGGACATTTTACTATGGAGCTGTAGAGGGGAAAAAAACACTGAACTGAATCAACTGCTAAAGAAGAGTGCAGGATATCTAGTCTGCCTATGTGAACATATTGATGTTAGGTATTGCACAAAACAGCCCTGGAGTATTCCTACCTTAGTGGACTTTGTCTACGTTTGTCCTCATCACTAGTTTTTGAAATGAGACTGCTTTTAAATGGAGATGTGTGTGTACCATATTTGTGCTGTTTGCCACACCTGAGGCTGGGAAAGAGAGCCACTTTACCCGTTTTGTCCTGCCCTGTTCCTGGTGAGATGTCATTTCAGTAACTCAACAGCAACTAGCCAGGTTCCCTGGTGCACGTTGATGACCTCAGAGGCTCTCCTCTAGAGCGAGTGAAAGACACTTAAGGACCCAGAGCTCACCTGCTGTAACCCCCTACACTGACACTGGTGCTACCCCCACTGTGAAGGACATTGATGTTATGTTGGACCTAGCGTTTATATGGGGCAGGTTGAGGAGCAAGCTGGCCAATAAGAGTGGACTAGTGGTGGTGACTGAGAGGAGTGGTATTATATGGACTGACACAGTCAGAGGGAGACATTGTTTATATAGGTAGCATACTGGATTAATGCGTGGAACCTGCAGTGCTCCACACACACTCCCAGCCAATGCCTGGCTCTAGCTGAAGAGTCCCAAAGTGGCTTCCTCGTCCCCTCTCCTTCATCTGCACTGATCAATAAACACAGGATGGATCTAAGCAATATAATGTTTGAAGCCTACCCGGTTCATTCACATCAGTGCAGATGAAGCAAAGAAGACGGGACGAGGAAGCCAGAGCATGGAGATAGACCCCTGGAATGCAATGGAGAAGGATTAGAGAGAACTGTTAACAAACACATTCCTGAAAGCAATCTCCATGTCACCTCCCAGTTTAGTAGGGCCCAGTCCCTTAGGGAGTCTTCTTCCCCTGTCTCTGGTACAGTACAATAGCTGTGTGTCCATAGAAAGGACTATGCTGTGTTTGAGGCTGGGGCTCTCAGGGCTGTTGTGTGTGTTCCTGGGGTTAGTGGTTGGCCCAGCAGTATTCTGCCCAGTGACAAAGACCAGCCCTACCCTCTGCTAATTACCCCAACCTAGACCCAGAAGGCCTTTTTAGAATGGTCCTGTACCTGATGTCAACTACCACCCCTGAAATGCTACCCTGTCTATACACACGCTCCATATACTGCCAACACTCAACATACTGACATGCACAACAACAGTAAACACACTGCCTGATGGAGCACTCCTCTTACCCAATGCCATGTACCCCAACATCTACAAATAAAATCACACTCCTCCTGCACACACACATACAACCCTACACACACACACACTGTCCTGTATACACACTGCCAATGTAACCCTGTGAGAGGCACCAGCTGTATCTAGGTTCTGGCCAGGTACCAACTGGGGCTTTGGCTCTGGGATCTGACCTGGTTTAACTCACTAGCGCCCCCGACGGGAGAAGAGCTGCTGTGTGCCAATCAATAAACCAGGGCCCTGTTAAAATACTTAGAAATTGTATCCTTCCTTATCTGACATGACTGGATTGGTGAAAGATGTGTAGTGGAACCTTGGCTATCAGCTGCCATACATCTGTATGAGATCAGACATGTACTTGAAGGAAAGATGCATTTTATAGTATTGTTATCAGGCCTCGAACTGTCCCACTGTGTGGGTGAAAGGTGCCCCTAAGCACTGACCCAAGGTCTGTTCTGTGTGCAACCTCGTAATTATTTAGTTCAGGTTTGGACTTGGGGAAGCTGATCCAAGATCTATTCGAAGAACTTCCCTAAAGTCTAGAACCACAGACCGATAGGACAACAACCAACACAAAACACAAGTTATTTTTAAAGATCCTTACTGTCATTTTATTTTTTGTAATTTGAAATAGATTTCTAAGTCTTTTTGTAAATGATTGTAAAGCCCAATATGGATTTTTATCTGACATGAATATCTTATTCTGTGCCGATGTTTCTCTGGGTAACGATCAATCAGGGTTTTTTATGATTCGCCTCTGCTTCCAGGCCTCTGAAAAACTTCAAATATTTCTGCCAGAATAAATGTTTTATAACAGTACCACGACTGAAGCTGGTTTGTTGTATCCCTCCTTCCTTCCCTCCATCTCTTGTTGTTCTTCAGGGAATAGCTTGTGTCCTCTCTCGCTCTCTCTCTCAATTACAAATGCAGATGAGTGTTATGTTTAGAACTGTCAGCCTCCCAGTGAGTCATTTTCCTCACCTTCTCTCACGTTCTCTCTTCTTCCCCTCTATCTTTTTCACACCGGTTTTTCTTAATCCCTCACTCTCCTTTACTCCCTAAATGTTTCTTTCTCTTGCTCTCTTCTCCCCTCTTTCTCTCCCTCCATCTTCCTCTCGCTTTCAAAAGATTGACCCAGATATTGGTGCTGTATCCTCCATGCCCCCTCTGGTGATGAGTGTGTCTGTGTTTCATCTGGTCACATCCTTTAAGGCCTTCTTTGATCCTCATTGGTGGTTCCTGTATTAGACATATCATTTCTGGGATCTGTTGGTTGGGCCTGATGGCTCAGAACAACCGTTTACAACAACTCTAGACCTGGGTGGCCAGGTTGGTCTGATTGCAATTGGCTAGAATTAAGCAATGTGGTCAATTGTGTGATATGCTTAAGCCTAATCAAATCCTGCTTCTTAAACCATGTACATCCCTTGTCAAACTCATTCCAACGAGGGGCTGAGTGTCTGTGGGTTTTTGCTCCTCCCATGTACTTGATTGATGAAAATGAGGTCACTAATTAGTAAGGAACTCCCCTCACCTTGTCTGGCTTAATTAAAAGGAACAAAACTAAACCTGCAGACACTAGGCCCTCCATGGAATGAGTTTGACGCCCGTGAGGTACAGGTTAATGATTCTGGTATGTTGGTTGTTCTAGCTCCTCAGCAGCAGCAGGAGGGGACTGCATGAGTACACACCCTAGAGTAAATGTTAAACTTGAGAGGAGGCGAGTGTCCAGAGGGGAGAGCCATGCACCGGAATGTGGCGATGACTCTTCAACGCCTCGCCATGGCAACTGTCTACAGAGGGGGGGGGAACAAGTTGGGGGTGTGATATCTGATCTGCCTCCACCTCCAAACGCTCTTTTTCACACACACACACACACGTAACCTATATCTATGTTTAGTTTCCCCCTATCCACAGTTATATTCTGTCAATACTATACACACAGAATACTTGCGCACACACACCTCCAGTAGTGTCATACTCTAGGAGTTGGTTGGAGCATGCTTTGTCCTTGTAAGGCTGTGTGTGTTCTCCAGGGTGACCGTCCCTCTGTGCCAACTTCCTCTGTGTCCTCACCCATCACTGTCACAGCACTCAGGAGGCCCTGGCTCATAGAAATGAAATCAATCAAACAAACACAACCCATGGATGTGAAAATTGATTGGATTTCAGTCACATGGCCATTTGGTTCAATATCTCCCTCCCATAATCCATATACATCTTCACTGATTATCTTGCAGTATTTTAACCTCTGCCACTACGGCTGCTGGTGTGCTTCTAAGGCTGTTTATAGATCCGTTCATACGGCTGTCATAACCTGTTATGTATGCTCTATGAATGCTCACAGCCTGCGGGAAGCTACATTGAAGCCCTTTAGTTATTCTGTCTGTTGTATCATTCTAGAGGGGACTGAAACCTGACCCTTTCTAAAACCACCAATATGCTTCTCATCACTAAGTATCCCTGACCCCTGACCTCTAACCCTTAATTAAGAACACATATACCATCAGCTCTGACTGCATCACCCCGTTTGTCCATCCATGCTGGCATAGCCATCTTTCTGAGTGACTAACATTGTAATGCCTATTAGCTCTGCTCATGTTGATTTAGCACAGCCATACAGACACTATAATAAACACAGGACGGAGCCACAGAGACTTCTGCCAACGTGGAGCAGACTTTATTAGCCTTCAATCAGCCTACATTAAGGCCCTGCCTGCGGTCATCTAATCTAGGGATTCCAAAACTCGGCCCTGGGGCCTCCCAGCTTGATGAGTTGGTTATTTGAATCAGCTGTGTAGTGCTATGTCAAAAAACTAAACATGGCCCCAGAACCGAGTGTGGGTAACCCTGATCTAGTCCATTGTTATGCATGCTAGCCCCATGGAGCTATTTAGGTCAGGTCCCCTCGCATTGCCATACAGCTGCTGGCATTGTGGTGTTGCATCTCCAAGATGCTCAGGATGGCTCGGTGAAGAATGGCCGAATATTGAATTAACCCCATACCCATACATCCTACACACACAGCAGGGCCTCTGTGGTCGTATTCCATTCCACTGTCATAGATACCTTGGTTTTTCTCCTTTCCTTAACAACCACTGATCTGACGCTGTGACAGACGAGAGCCTAAAGGATGCATCTCAATAGCCTAAAGTGGCTTCCTCTCGTCTCCTGCTCTCCCTCGTGTTCTGGTCTGAAAACACACGGTGATTGAAAGCAATATGGTGGATGGATGCCTACCAGGAATTTGCTTTCAATAATTCAGTGCTGCAATCTAATGGCTGTTTTTGTTTGTTGACCTAAAGGGTAAAGAACTTCCATCAGGATATATATGTAACTCATGTAATCTCCTCCTCCCTCCCTCTTTGTCCCATTCTCTCTCTCTCTATCCCTCGATCTCTCTCTGGTTACGGCAGTCTCAGCTGTTTTAACAGAGAGAAGTCTAAGCTTTATGTTCCTTAGGTCAGTGAACAGATCAAATGTCTCCAGACAATAAGACGCCCTCAGTCCCGCCTCTGTTACACACACAGCTACTCTGCCTGACTCAATCCCCCCACCATTTGTAGAACTACTCTGCCTGGCTTAAGGAACAGAATGAGGGAGGACAAAGTTCTTTCCAACCTCATCAGTCTCCTGTTTCACCACATACATGCATTAGGAATGCCTATCCTGGAGAATCTTATAGTCTAGCGCTGCCATTGTGAAGAGGGATTTAGGATGTTAGTATTGACGATGGGTTTCAGGCTCCTTATTTAAATAAACTTATGTTAAGTCCCTCTGGATAACACAAGTCAAATGACTGGCTAAAATGCCCAGCTAATTGTACATTTTAGAACTTTGTCCTTAAGAATACAATACTGTAGTGTAGGCTGTGTGTCTTTTTAAAAATCAATCAGTTATCAGAATCAACTAGTCTGTGACACAAACGAGGCTAAAGAAGATTCCTAACAGTGTAGGAAATTACTTCTGGACTGGCTTCATTCAGGTCAAAAGCTTTTGTCTCTTCCTTTCCCAGACTGAGAATCAATACAGTCCATGTTGAATCAACTTTTCTGTTCTTTCTTTCCTTCTTCTCTTCCTTCACTTTTCCCATAGGGCAAAGGTTGGGGTATAATGTAAATATTCTCATCTCCATGGTTACAATTGGGCACTTTAGAGTTTTGTGACCTTTTGGTTGATCTTTTTCTTTGCCTGTCAGAGTTTGGAAAACATATGTAGCAATTAGAATCACTCTATTCTAGCTATAATCGTCTACAATTCTAGAAGATCATAGGTATTCTATTTCTATTGTCTGCAGTGGCGACGTGACCTGTTACCTTGACAATAGCCTTGAAATGAACAGCTCTGATCTGGAAACAGTTGTTTGGGCTGGAGAGTGACTGGAGCATAGAGATCCTATTACATTACTCAAGGGGCTATGTCATAAAAGTTTCAGAATGGGGTTAAAACTGCAGCCACATTGGTCAGGGAGAAAAACAAACCATTCTAATGTGAATGAATGGCAGTAGAGCATAATGCTGATTTGACTTATGCAGGAAAATAAAAGTAAGGCGTGTGATATCTACCATTCCAGTGTTTTACTTGCTATATTATATTCACTTTGCCACCTTGGCCTTTTTGTTGCCTTTACCTCCCTTTACCACTTGTTTATACTGTGTTATTGACTGTATGTTTGTTTTACTCCATGTGTAACTCTGTGTCGTTGTATGTGTCGAACTGCTTTGCTTTATCTTGGCCAGGTCGCAATTGTAAATGACAACTTGTTCTCAACTTGCCTACCTGGTTAAATAAAGGTGAAATAAAAAATATCAAATTGTGTAATAGAATTGTCAACCTAAAATATTGTTATATAATTAGAAATGTATTTTATTGGGGGTTTATACACATTGTGTATAAATAGCCTCTAAAATATCTAAACAGGTGTTTTTTTGGAAAGCTGTGAGTTCTATGATATGATGCAATATCAGTAAGTCCTATCATCAACTGATTTCAGACAGTATGGCTGTGGATTGACTGCATTGTTTGAATATTGGCAGTTAATTTTAAGTATTTACGGAATCATTCCTCTAAAATTGTCTGGCTAGCTAGCGAATAAACATTCCGTGCAGATACATTATTCAAATTCATTATTTTACACTATCACAGCACTGGCAAACCATGGCTGACCTTTGGACCATCATAAGAAGGTTGATGTACATTCTATTATTCTAATTCTATGGACTGGAGCACCTTTAACAACTGGCTCACTATTCTTCACCTTAAAGACAGATCTCTATCAATTCCACAGACATTTAGCTTCCTTAACCGAATAACCGTGTTAAGTTAAAAATAGTATCTTCCTGTTTGTGGTTTGTGCTTCCTGTCTGCTCCATTCAAAGTGTTATCATTTCAAAGTGATTTACCAGTATATGCATTCAGTGACATTTAAGGTTTGACATCTGCATTTTATAGTGTTAGAAATGCAACATTGCCACCTAGTGTCTAGACACTACATCAGACCTTCATTACATAGCAACCCTAACCCTGGTTATGAGTAAATCTGCAATTTAGAATAGAATGTTGCAAAATCACCATCTGACAATCACCAAGACTGATGAGAAAACTGTAAGATAAAGCAAATACAATGCTTGATGGACAGAAAGCTCAAAGAAAGATTTCCAAAGATCATCAGGGTTTTATTTGTCAATGCATTTGCAGATTATAATGCCCTTGGGTGCAATGTAAAGCCTGTCTTTACACAGTACAACTGTAGCAATTAAGAGCAAAGAGCCAGAGTGGGATTTGATTGAACCAGCGACCCTGCTGGTAGCCCACGGGACTCTGCCTCTAGCGCAATAAAGGTCCAGACCACTTGGCAGAGGACACACAACAAAATTGGCTCATACTTTGTAGCTGCTACTAATATTGAAGCAAAAGTGCATTATTTTGATGAGGTAAACTCACACACATCAATTCCGTGAATGACAGTTTGATCAAAATCAGTTTTTTGCATGGATCTCTGCGATGTACACACACAGCTCTAGGGAAAATTGCTGTCTTGGTCAAAGCCAGCAATGATCAGGGTCTGTGCTATCGGGATCCATGGAACGGCCCGACCCCATTGAAGTTTACATTTTAAAATGGTAAAGTTAAGCGATAACGGACGTCTCAAGGATCACGGCTAGCAGGGAGGAAAAGTATCAAATTGTCATACTTGAGTAAAAGTAAAGATACCATAATTAATAGAAAATGACTCAAGTGAAAGTGAACGTCACCCAGTATCTGGTTGTAAGTATCTGGCAGGTAGGGGTAGCCTAGTGGTTAAGAGTTAGACCAGTAACTGAAAGGTTACTGGTTTGAATCCCTGAGATGAGTAGGTGTAAAATCTGTTGGTAAACCCTTGAGCAAGGCACTTAACTGTTATTGCTCCGAATACGAGCTTCTGCTATAACGTAAAATAAACGTAGCCTACTTAAGTACAGTGGTGGAAAAAGTAGTCGATTGTCAAACTTCAGTAAAAGCTATACTTCAAAGTATGTTTTAATTAAGTAGCCTTCTTTATACCACAAGCAGTGATTTAAGGGATGAAAAATGTAATATTCATGGTGTCTTTGCAGAAAATGACTGCCACATCCCTGGTCCACATCAGGGTAATGGGCAGCCTAATAAGATATTTACTAATTACATGTCTGTCACTCAGGGAGTGAGTGCTTCTGGGGGTTTCATAGGTGACAGTCCACGACATGTGGACAGTATTTACATTTACATTTAAGTCATTTAGCAGACGCTCTTATCCAGAGCGACTTACAAATTGGTGAATTCACCTTCTGACATCAGTGGAACAGCCACTTTACAATAGTGCATCTAAATCATTTAAGGGGGGTGAGAAGGATTGCTTTATCCTATCCTAGGTATTCCTTGAAGAGGTGGGGTTTCAGGTGTCTCCGGAAGGTGGTGATTGACTCCGCTGTCCTGGCGTCGTGAGGGAGTTTGTTCCACCATTGGGGGGCCAGAGCAGCGAACAGTTTTGACTGGGCTGAGCGGGAACTGTACTTCCTCAGTGGTAGGGAGGCGAGCAGGCCAGAGGTGGATGAACGCAGTGCCCTTGTTTGGGTGTAGGGCCTGATCAGAGCCTGGAGGTACTGCGGTGCCGTTCCCCTCACAGCTCCGTAGGCAAGCACCATGGTCTTGTAGCGGATGCGAGCTTCAACTGGAAGCCAGTGGAGAGAGCGGAGGAGCGGGGTGACGTGAGAGAACTTGGGAAGGTTGAACACCAGACGGGCTGCGGCGTTCTGGATGAGTTGTAGGGGTTTAATGGCACAGGCAGGGAGCCCAGCCAACAGCGAGTTGCAGTAATCCAGACGGGAGATGACAAGTGCCTGGATTAGGACCTGCGCCGCTTCCTGTGTGAGGCAGGGGCGTACTCTGCGGATGTTGTAGAGCATGAACCTACAGGAACGGGCCACCGCCTTGATGTTAGTTGAGAACGACAGGGTGTTGTCCAGGATCACGCCAAGGTTCTTAGCGCTCTGGGAGGAGGACACAATGGAGTTGTCAACCGTGATGGCGAGATCATGGAACGGGCAGTCCTTCCCCGGGAGGAAGAGCAGCTCCGTCTTGCCGAGGTTCAGCTTGAGGTGGTGATCCGTCATCCACACTGATATGTCTGCCAGACATGCAGAGATGCGATTCGCCACCTGGTCATCAGAAGGGGGAAAGGAGAAGATTAATTGTGTGTCGTCTGCATAGCAATGATAGGAGAGACCATGTGAGGTTATGACAGAGCCAAGTGACTTGGTGTATAGCGAGAATAGGAGAGGGCCTAGAACAGAGCCCTGGGGGACACCAGTGGTGAGAGCGCGTGGCGAGGAGACAGATTCTCGCCACGCCACCTGGTAGGAGCGACCTGTCAGGTAGGACGCAATCCAAGCGTGGGCCGCGCCGGAGATGCCCAACTCGGAGAGGGTGGAGAGGAGGATCTGATGGTTCACAGTGTCGAAGGCAGCCGATAGGTCTAGAAGGATGAGAGCAGAGGAGAGAGAGTTAGCTTTAGCAGTGCGGAGCGCCTCCGTGATACAGAGAAGAGCAGTCTCAGTTGAATGACTAGTCTTGAAACCTGACTGATTTGGATCAAGAAGGTCATTCTGAGAGAGATAGCGGGAGAGCTGGCCAAGGACGGCACGTTCAAGAGTTTTGGAGAGAAAAGAAAGAAGGGATACTGGTCTGTAGTTGTTGACATCGGAGGGATCGAGTGTAGGTTTTTTCAGAAGGGGTGCAACTCTCGCTCTCTTGAAGACGGAAGGGACGTAGCCAGCGGTCAGGGATGAGTTGATGAGCGAGGTGAGGTAAGGGAGAAGGTCTCCGGAAATGGTCTGGAGAAGAGAGGAGGGGATAGGGTCAAGCGGGCAGGTTGTTGGGCGGCCGGCCGTCACAAGAAGCGAGATTTCATCTGGAGAGAGAGGGGAGAAAGAGGTCAGAGCACAGGGTAGGGCAGTGTGAGCAGAACCAGCGGTGTCGTTTGACTTGGCAAACGAGGATCGGATGTCGTCGACCTTCTTTTCAAAATGGTTGACGAAGTCATCTGCAGAGAGGGAGGAGGGGGAGGGGGAGGAGGATTCAGGAGGGAGGAGAAGGTGGCAAAGAGCTTCCTAGGGTTAGAGGCAGATGCTTGGAATTTAGAGTGGAAGAAAGTGGCTTTAGCAGCAGAGACAGAGGAGGAAAATGTAGAGAGGAGGGAGTGAAAGCATGCCAGGTCCGCAGGGAGGCGAGTTTTCCTCCATTTCCGCTCGGCTGCCCGGAGCACTGTTCTGTGAGCTCGCAATGAGTCGTCGAGCCACGGAGCGGGAGGGGAGGACCGAGCCGGCCTGGAGGATAGGGGACATAGAGAGTCAAAGGATGCAGAAAGGGAAGAGAGGAGGGTTGAGGAGGCAGAATCAGGAGATAGGTTGGAGAAGGTATGAGCAGAGGGAAGAGATGATAGGATGGAAGAGGAGAGAGTAGTAGGGGAGAGAGAGCGAAGGTTGGGATGGCGCGATACCATCCGAGTAGGGGCAGTGTGGGAAGTGTTGGATGAGAGCGAAAGGGAAAAGGATACAAGGTAGTGGTCGGAGACTTGGAGGGGAGTTGCAATGAGGTTAGTGGAAGAACAGCATCTAGTAAAGATGAGGTCGAGCGTATTGCCTGCCTTGTGAGTAGGGGGGGAAGGTGAGAGGGTGAGGTCAAAAGAGGAGAGGAGTGGAAAGAAGGAGGCAGAGAGGAATGAGTCAAAGGTAGACGTGGGGAGGTTAAAGTATCCAGTCAGTCTGTTATTCAGACAATCCTGAGCCAACTAGGTGAAAAATCTGTTGATGTGCCCTTGAGCATGGCACTTAACCCTAATTGCTCCTATAAGTCGTTCTGAATAAGAGCCTCGGCTAAATGACAAACGTAATTAAAAGGATGTTTGGTTTAGTGATTAAGCCCTTAGAGGGAATGAGGGTGTTCCACATGAACTATTAACTAATAGAGCAACAACATGGGCTGGTGTGTCATCGCTGGCTGCAGGTAGGGCTTTTATGAAAAATCAATAGGATATAATGTGCAGGGCTAACTGAAGAATGATGTAGCCTACCCCTGAAAGTGTTTTAATTTCATGCATCTTTGGAACTATCGATTGCCAAAGGCGTTGCACCCCTGGAGTGTGCACATGACCTCCAGAGCACAAACACACTTCCAAGTCATATAGACGTATAAGGAAGTGCTTGCAGAACTTCATCAAATCAACGTTAAGTCAAGTAGACAGTTTAGAATATGTTATAGCGGGTGCAGCGAAATGCTTATGTTAGTTCCTAACCTTGCAGTAAAGTATCTAACGAGTACACACACGTAAAAGGATTCAAGAAATCTCGGAATGAGTTGTTGGCTAGCGCGCACATGCATTACATAATGCAACATTTTTAGTTTCAAAAGCATCAGTAGAGTTGAAAATGCAATGGAAACCTATTTAAACTTGTTTAATTATTTATTCCGGAAATGGGACTTTAACTGCGAAAGTTACTTGTGTGCACGTCACGCAGACTTCACATAAACTAGTCAATTTGATGGGAACATCTGATGGGGAAATGCTAATTGGTTGGAAAGCGACTAATAAATCCGTCGCCAATTATGCGAAAACTTGAGGCTAGAGCGTGCATCTACGCCATAGGCAATGTAGGGGGCGTGTTCATAGAAATGGCACTATGCTGTCAAACCAAATCTGGAATGCAACCTGTGAAAAAAAATACACCTATTCTACCTGCCTAGGAAGGAGCGTGATTGATGCCGCGAGTCCGGTGGAGAGATTAGTCAGAGAAGGGCAGCTGGAAATGGTAAGTACAAGCAATGTCATAATTATATTATGGAGTCAGACTGTAAAACAATACTAAACAGTGGTGCGTTTGTCACGTGGAAAGTGACCGGTTCTAGGTCTTAGTTGAGCAGGCAGCGTGAAGTTAGAAGCAGACAAAAGTGACTTATTTTGTAAGGCATGCTTTTCTATCAGTTTCAGCACATTCTCAGTACTGGCGCATTCTCAATTTGGTTTCACAATTCAGTTATGTTAATTTCGATGTCGTTACCGTTACTTTAAAATCAAACTCAAACAAAAAGAGGCACAGCAAGCCCATCAGTCAGGTGTCTATTTAGATTTAGTCAGTGTAGCAAACCTCGCAACACAGTCTCCATTTGTACTCTCACCAAACATATCAGCCTGTCGTAATACGCTTTCAGCGAACAACGATTAACCATGCCTCGGGATAGCGTCACTTCATGTGGGCAGCTGCCTGGGAAAAAAAATAGTTTTAAATACTATCATTTAGTTCATGACCAGGCAATTAACCAATAGAAAATGCTACTCAGGTTAAACGTGCCAATAAGTCACAGGTGACATTCTCACTCACTTAATGAGCTTTTCCTTGCACTTGATAGTGAAACTCTGCAAAAGTACATGTTCAATAATAGGTTTTACACACTGGTTAAAAAAGGCAAATATTTCACACACAAATTGATAAACTCCCTGAAACTCTAACTATACAACAAAGTCCCTATGGAAAAATTGACTCCAATACCTGCTAGCAACTCTACCACATGGTGTCCTGAGGCAGCCAGGGCTCCCATAGTGGTGTTGACCTGTTCTATTGCTGGCACATTGCCCTCAGATCACCAGACCACACACCTCCAACCAGTTCCTTAGAGCAATTTAGCCTTCACCCACAAGGCACCTTAACATGCTACAGGCCAGTGAGTGTCTCTCGGACCAGAAGGGGAGAGACTGGCTTCCTCACCTGCACTCAGACCCACCGATGGGAGAGACTGCAAAACCTATGAGGGCACAAAGAAACACCAGACCATGAAACTAAAATGGTCCCTGCTCCACAACTGCGCATTCGGTGGCTCAGACTCAGCTGATGCTACATCAAATGTCACAAGGTGGAAAGTGACACATTCACCTGAAAAATGAGTTGAAACCTGTTAGTTCACCTTAAACCTGTTAGTCTAGTGACCACTTCTGGATTGTGCGCTAGTGCACCTCACTTTACGCACGGAATTTCCACCGTTCTAATGGAGTGTTCCAGTGTCTAGGGACCTTCATGCGCTTCAACCATACATTAGATTACTCTCCAGTCTTTAGAGAAACATTATGAATACTGTATCATAATGTTGGAATCACCAGATAAAGCAAGAGAGAAAGATGAGCCTTATTGACACGTGTGCAAAGTTTGGATAAGAAATGATTGTTCAAACATTTTGTTAACTTATTAATCTTTACTGTCTGTCACTTATGGTTATCCTGCAAGTAAATATGGTAAGGCAAGGTTTTCAATCAGTTTAAGCAAGTTCTCAGTTCTGACACATTCTCAATATGGTTTCACTATAGAACCCCACAGTGGAGGTGTCATAATACCCATTAAACCTAGTGGTCAAACAGGAAAATGGTTCCAATTGTTTTTCCACCATTCATTTTTCTCATTAGGACATTTTTAGGAACACTTAAAATAAGGGCTGTGTTTCGTTGGAAAAATGAATGGTGGAAAAACGATTGGAAACATTTCCTTGTTTAACCGCTAGGTTTTATGGGTATTATGACTCGTACTGTGGTACTCTATTCAGTTAAATTGTATATGGAAATTAAAATTTTCTCATTAACTTTTCTTTAAAAACCATGCTACTTAAAATCAGAATCATCCAAACCAAACAAAAAGGGGCACAGGAAGCGACGCAGCCCAGCAAACAGGTGTCCATCTTCAGCGCTAAGACAGGTCAAATTTGTGCTGTAATTAACTAAGGGCGTGTTCCTCTGTCCAGACGTTGCTGACGCATACCAGATCTTACAACGCCTGGACAGGTATTTTATGTATCAACTAACCACATCACATGTTATAGCAATCTGTCAGTCGATCACGTGGCACGCAACCATTGGTTGGTGGATGCAATGCCTGAGCAGGGGAACACAACCATGTGGTCTACTGATTCTTAAAAAATCTATTCAAGAATTATAAGATCTGGCATGCGTCAACAACGCCTGGGCAGAGGAACGCGTCCTTAATCAATTACAGCACAAACTCTGTTTACCATGTACTTTCTTCAATTGTATCAGCCTGCCATAATAAGCTTTCAGCAAACAGTGATCCAACATGCCTCTGTACTGGATCACTTCCTGTGGGCAGCTGCACATAGGGCTTGTTAAACATTGCAGGTGACTGCCTACTGACTGATCAATAAAAATAATTACTCATAAATAACTACTTCATATTATTTGTAGATCAGTCAGTCCCAATTTATCCATGATACAGTGGCT
Organism: Oncorhynchus masou masou; assembly: GCF_036934945.1. Taxonomy (NCBI): domain Eukaryota; kingdom Metazoa; phylum Chordata; class Actinopteri; order Salmoniformes; family Salmonidae; genus Oncorhynchus; species Oncorhynchus masou. The sequence goes on along the minus strand of NC_088217.1, from coordinate 79,682,816 downwards.
TGTGAAAATATTCACCCCCCCTTGGAATTTTTCCTATTTTGTTGCCTTACAACCTGGAATTAAAATTGATAATATTTTAGGGTTTGTATCATTTGATTTACATAACATGCATACCACTTTGAAGATGCAAAATATTTTGTGGCGAAACAAACAAGAAATAAGACAAAAACTGAGAACTTGAGCGTGCATAACTATTCACCCCCCAAAGTCAATACTTTGTAGAGTCACCTTTTGCAGCAATTACAGATGCAAGTTTCTTGGGGTATGTCTCTATAAGCTTGACACATCAAGCCACTGGGATTTTGCCCATTCTTCAAGGCAAAACTGCTCCATCTCCATCAAGTTGGATGGGTTCTGCTGGTGTTCAGCAATCTAAGTCATACCACAGATTTTCATTTGGATTGAGGTCTGGGCTTTGACTAGGCCATTCCAATACATTTAAATGTTTCCCCTTAAACCACTTGAGTGTTGCGTGAGCAGTATGCTTATGGTCATTGTCCTGCTGGAAGGTGATCCTCTGTCCCAGTCTCAAATTTCTGGAAGACAAACAGATTTTCCCTCAAGAATTTCTTTGTATTTAGCGCCATCCATCATTCCTCCAATTCTGACCAGTTTCCCAGTCCCTGCCAATGAAAAACATCCATACAGCATGATGCTGCCTCCACCATGCTTCACTGTGGGGATGGTGTTCTCGGGGTGTTGAGTTTGCACAAGACAAAGTGTTTTCCCTGATGGCCAAAAAGTTAAATTTTAGTCTCATCTGACCAGAGTACATTCTTCCATATGTTTGCGGAGTTTCTCACAGGCCTTTTGGCAAACACCAAACGTGTTTGGTTATTTTTCTGAAAGCAATGGCTTTTATCTGGACACTCTTCCATAAAGCCCAGTTCTGTGGAGTGTACGGCTTAAAGTGGTCCTATGGACATATACTCCAATCTCCGCTGTGGAGCTTTGAAGCTCCTTCAGGGTTATCTTTGGTCTCTTTTTTGCCTCTGATTAATGTCCTCCTTGCCTGGTCTGTGAATTTGTGGGCGGCCCTCTCTTGGCAGGTTTGTTGTGGTGCCATATTCTTAAAAAAATGTAATAATGGATTTACTGGTGCTACGTGGGATGTTCAAAGTTTTGAATATTTTTTTATAACCCAACCCTGATCTGTACGTCTCCACAACTCTGTCCCTGATCTGTTTGGAGAGCACCTGGGTCTTCATGGTGCCACTTGCTTTTAGTGGTGTTGCACACTCTGGGGCCTTTCAGAACAGGTGTATATATACTGTGGGGCAAAAAAGTATTTAGTCATCCACCAATTGTGCAAGTTCTCCCACTTAAAAAGAGGAGAGAGGCCTGAAATTTTCATCATAGGTACACTTTAACTTTGACAGACAAAATGAGAAATCTAGGAAATCACATTGTAGGATTTTTAATGAATTTATTTGCAAATTATGGTGGAAAATAAGTATTTGGTCAATAACAAAAGTTTATCAATACTTTGTTATATACCCTTTGTTGGCAATGACAGAGGTCAAATGTTTTCTGTAAGTCTTCACAAGGTTTTCACACACTGTTGCTGGTATTTTGGGGCTGTTGCTGGGCAACACGGACTTTCAACTCCCTCCAAAGATTTTCTATGATGTTGAGATCTGGAGACTGGCTAGGCCACTCCAGGACCTTGAAATGCTTCTTACGAAGCCACTCCTTCGTTGCCCGGGCGGTGTGTTTGGGATCATTGTCATGCTGAAAGACCCAGCCATGTTTCATCTTCAATGCCCTTGCTGATGGAAGGAGGTTTTCACTCAAAATATCACGATACATGGCCCCATTCATTCTTTCCTTTACACGGATCAGTCGTCCTGGTCCCTTTGCAGAAAAACAGCCCCAAAGCATGATGTTTCCACGCCCATACTTCACAGTAGGTATGGTGTTCTTTGGATGCAACTCAACATTCTTTGTCCTCCAAACACGATGAGTTGAGTTTTTACCAAAAAGTTATATTTTGGTTTCATCTGACCATATGACATTCTCACAATCTTCTTCTGGATCATCCAAATGCTCTCTAGCAAACTTCAGACGGGCCTGGACATGTACTGGCTTAAGCAGGGGGACACGTCTGGCACTGCAGGATTTGAGTCCCTGGCGGCGTAGTGTGTTACTGATGGTAGGCTTTGTTACTTTGGTCCCAGCTCTCTGCAGGTCATTCACTAGGTCCCCCTGTGTGGTTCTGGGATTTTTGCTCACCGTTCTTGTGATCATTTTGACCCCACGGGGTGAGATCTTGCGTGGAGCTCCAGATCAAGGGAGATTATCAGTGGTCTTGTATGTCTTCCATTTCCTAATAATTGCTCCCACAGTTGATTTCTTCAAACCAAGCTGCTTACCTATTGCAGATTCAGTCTTCCCAGCCTGGTGCAGGTCTACAATTTTGTTTCTGGTGTCCTTTGACAGCACTTTGGTCTTGGTCATAGTGGAGTTTGGAGTGTGACTGTTTGAGGGTGTGGACCCGGTGTCTTTTATACTGATAACAAGTTCAAACAGGTGCCATTAATACAGGTAACGAGTGGAGGACAGAGGAGCCTCTTAAAGAAGAAGTTACAGGTCTGTGAGAGCCAGAAATCTTGCTTGTTTGTAGGTGACCAAATACTTATTTTCCACCATAATTTGCAAATAAATTCATTAAAAATCCTACAATGTGATTTTCTGGATTTTTTTTCCCTCATTTTGTCTGTCATATTTGAAGTGTACCTATGATGAAATTATCAGAAAACCAGTCAGTATCTGGCATGACCACTATTTGCCTCATGCACCGTGACACATCTCCTTCGCATAGAGTTGATCAGGCTGTTGATTATGGCCTGTGGAATGTTGTCCCTCTCCTCTTCAATGGCTGTTCGAAGTTGCAGGATATTGGTGGGAACTGGAACACGCATCCCAAACATGCTCAATGGGTGACATGTCTGGTGAGTATGCAGGTCATGGAAGAACAGGGACATTTTCAGCTTCCAGGAATTGTATACAGATCCTTGCGACATGGCCGCGTATTATAATGCTGAAACATGGTGGCTGATAAATGGCACGACAATGGCCCTCGGGATCTCGTCGCGGTATCTCTGTGGATTCAAATTGCCATCGATAACATGCAATTGTGTTCGTTGTCCGTAGCTTATGCCTGCCCATACCATAACCCCACTCTGTTCACAACGTTGACGTCAGCAAACCACTCGCCCATCACGACTCCATACACTCTATCTGCCCGGTACAGTTGAAACTGGGATTCATCCATGAAGAGCACACTTTTCCAGCAGCGATCAACGGTGAGCATTTGCTCATTGAAGTCCAGTACAACGCTGAACTGCGTTCAGGTCAAGACCCTGGTGAGGATGACGAGCACGTAGATGAGCTTCCCTGAGATGATTTCTGACAGTGTTTGCAGAACCTACAGTTTCATCAGCTGTCTGGGTGGCTGGTCTCAGACAATCCCGCAGGTGAAGAAGCCGGATGTGGAGGTCCTGGCTGGCGTGGTTACACGTGGTCTGCGGTTGTGCGGCTGGTTGGAAATACTACCAAATTCTCTAATACAATGTTGGAGGTGGCTTATGGTAGAAAAATATACATTCAATTATCTGGCAACAGCTCTGGTGGACATTCCTACAGTCAGCATGCCAATTGAATGCTCCCTCAAGTTGAGACATGAGAGGCATTGTGTTGTGTGACAAAACTGCACGTTTTATAGTGGTCTTTTATTGTCCCCTGGCACAAGGTGCACCTGTGTAATGATCATGCTGTTTAATCAGATTCTTGATATACCACACCTGTCAGATGTATGGATTATTTTGGCAAAGGAGAAATGCTCTCTAACATGGATGTAAACAAATTTGTGTACATTTGAGGGAAATAAGCTTTTGTGCGTATGGAACATTTCTGGGTTCTTTTATTTCAGCTCATGAAACATGGGACCAACACTTTACATGTTACGTTTATATTTTTGTTCAGTGTATTTAATTTATATCACGGGACCAGGCAATTAACCAATAGAAATGCTACTTAGGTTAAACATGCCAATAGGTCACACTTGTGTCATTCTCACCCATTTAATGAGTGCTTCCTCACACTTGATTGTGAAAAACACTGCAAAAGCACACGTGCAATAATAGGTTTCACACACTGGTTAGAAAAAGCTATTATTTCACATAAATTTGCACTCAAAAAGAAACTCCCAGAAACTCTAACTATACATCAAAGTCCTCTTGAAAATAAAGGCCTCCGATACCTGCTAGCATCTCTCCCACATGGTGTCCTGAGGCAGCCAATGAGTTCCAGTGTCTAGGGGACTTGGGGTGCTTCTAATCAAAAGTGTTGGGGAAGCTTCTCTGACAATATAGTTTACCAAGCTAACAATTACTTCATACTCAAAGAAATTAAGCTATACTAAAGAGACCCTTAAGAAAAATATAGTTTTCTTAACTAAAGTTGCTTTGAAAAAGTAGTTCACTACATCCAAACTACTTTGAAAACTTCTCATATGTATATCTGAAACGTCATAGACTACAAATTGCAAGAACAGATCATTCTGGAGTCCGATGTTTACGGAATGTGTAATTTAGCCTATTGTTAGGTTCTAAATGAACCTAGTAAAACTTACGGACGCTTCATAAAGCTCAAACCAAGTTTATTCAGCCACTGGGTCATACAGCTGCATAAGACAAAGACATGGTTCCACCAGTGGTAGTATATAAACCCCAATTTGGGTGACGTCCTCCTTCTCTCTAAACATTAATTTCCTGCCTAGCAATAAAGATGTAAGTGATGCGGCCATAAACTGTCCTTCTCCCTTAATATGACCTGGTCTGACCTCGGCCCCCTTCCTCACTAAACCACATCTCTTCATCTTTATCAGTGCCTGCCTCGTGATTGCCCTTCCTTTACTCAATACATTCCAAGCTTAATTGCCTCCACCATATTCATTCCTCCTACAGATAACCATTAACTTCTGGTCTAGACCCTAGACTATAGCACTCAATATTCCAATAGGATACCTGATAATTAACACTATTCCAAGTTTGAGTCAGAACCCAGAATCCATCACTATTAAACACATAAACTATGTTTCAAGTGAGAATTAGGCAGGTCTGATTCAGAAAAAGGAAATTCTTGCCTACTTCACTCATTAAAAAATAGTGTAGTTTCAGTAGTTAGCTACACCGTTACATGGCACAAAAGTAATTAACTATTGAAAACCCTACCGACATTTGAATTAACTACATTTTTCAGGAGGGTAGTGGTAAACTACATTTACTATGTAGTAATTTAAATTACTATATAGTAAATGTAGTTAAATTACTGGTAGAACTACGTGTAGTTCACTACTCCTCAACACTGCTAATCAATCATATATTCTGTCTAACTATAATTCTGGAATCACCAGATAAAGCCAGAGATAAAAACGAACCTTAATGACACTTTTGGAAAGTTTGGATCAGAATTAGTGATCGTTCAAAACTGTCCTTAACTTATTCACCTTTACTGTCTGTCAAGTCTTTCGCTTGGGGTTAACTTATTCACCTTTACTGTCTGTCAAGTCTTTCCTGGACACATTTAGAATGAATGTTAACAGACACATCCTCCCATAGCCCTTTTGCCTGGACACATTTAGAATGAATGTCAGTAACAGACACATCCCTATGTCCATAGCCCTGCGAGGCTTTGCCTGGACACATTTAGAATGAATGTCAGTAACAGACACATCCCTATGTCCATAGCCCTGCGAGGCTTTGCCTGGACACATTTAGAATGAATGTCAGTAACAGACACATCCCTATGTCCATAGCCCTGCGAGGCTTTGCCTGGACACATTTAGAATGAATGTCAGTAACAGACACATCCCTATGTCCATAGCCCTGCGAGGCTTTGCCTGGACACATTTAGAATGAATGTCAGTAACAGAATGAATGTCACATCCCTATGTCCATGTCCATTTAGCCCTCCCTATGTCCATAGAGGCTTTGCCTGGACACATTTAGAATGAATGTCAGTAACAGACACATCCCTATGTCCATAGCCCTGCGAGGCTTTGCCTGGACACATTTAGAATGAATGTCAGTAACAGACACATCCCTATGTCCATAGCCCTGCGAGGCTTTGCCTGGACACATTTAGAATGAATGTCAGTAACAGACACATCCCTATGTCCATAGCCCTGCGAGGCTTTGCCTGGACACATTTAGAATGAATGTCAGTAACAGACACATCCCTGTCCATGCCCTGACACACATTTAGAATGAATGTCAGTAACAGACACATCCCCATAGCCCTGTCCTGGACACATTTAGAATGAATGTCAGTAACAGACACATCCCTATGTCCATAGCCCTGCGAGGCTTTGCCTGGACACATTTAGAATGAATGTCAGTAACAGACACATCCCTATGTCCATAGCCCTGCGAGGCTTTGCCTGGACACATTTAGAATGAATGTCAGTAACAGACACATCCCTATGTCCATAGCCCTGCGAGGCTTTGACTGTCCCACAAACACACCAGAGCTATTGGTTGTGGAAGGAGCACACATTTGGGCGTACAATAACTCAGACACATCCGTCCCTTTGTGACATGCATCTCTTCAAAATAACCCAGATGAACAAACGAGACCCTATGGAACTATTTGACATAAATCTGAGTCAAACCTGACGACCACAAATATGTACACCAATCTGACACACGAAGCTCCAGCTACTGCATGTTAAAATTGGATGATTGTTTACACAGCTATAAAGCGTGAGGGTGGGACTGGTAGGGGTAAGTATGCATGCACCCATTGAACTGTGCAAAACTCATACAAGACTCGTACGACTATACTGTTAGCTATGTGTTATAGATCAGTGGTTCCCAGATGCCTTTTTCACCGTTACCCTTTTATAGCTTTTGAGGTTTTTTAGTGGCCAACCAAGTCAGCAAAACCAATGTCCTTGCCAGGACCCAGCCACGACTTAATTAAAAGACTTTTGCCACAACTCACAACCAGTTTATCTTTACCTGCTATTTCTTTGGTTTTTCCAACCCTGATCTGTTGTGTTTTTATGCTCTATTGTAGGGGCATCGATACAGATGAGTTGCTACCTCAAACCTCCAGTATTCCCCTTCAACCCTTAGGGTGCCTTGCTGTGGGAATACCTCACCAAGACCTGAACTGGACCAGACTCGCCTGCAGCATCCCAGCATTGTGTCTTAGAATCTCTCATAATCAACTGAAAGACTGGAACTTAAATTGAAAGGGTACTGATCACTAGCAACCATATCACGTAACTCCTCAATAACTGTCTTTAGAAGTATTATCCAAGATGGCTCCCACCACCATGGAGGCGGCTGACATCGTTGTTGTGGTGCTGTACTTCATCCTGGTCCTTGCCATTGGCTTCTTCGCCATGATGAAAGCCAATCGGAGCACTGTGAGCGGTTACTTCCTGGCCGGCCGATCAATGAACTGGGCTATGATTGGTGCCTCTCTGTTCGTCAGCAACATTGGCAGCGAGCATTTCATTGGCCTTGCAGGGTCCGGGGCGGCCAGCGGGTTCGGAGTCGCCGCATGGGAGTTCAATGCCCTCCTGCTCCTCCAGCTCCTGGGCTGGGTTTTCATTCCTGTTTACATCCACTCTGGGGTCTACACAATGCCAGAGTACCTGGCCAAGCGCTTCGGCGGCCGACGGCTCAAGGTCTACTTCGCTGCTCTCTCTCTGCTGCTCTACATCTTCACCAAGCTCTCTGTGGACCTGTACTCCGGAGCGCTCTTCATCCAGGAGTCACTGGGCTGGAACCTCTATCTGTCCATCATCCTCCTCATCACTGTGACCGCGCTGCTGACCGTCACAGGGGGCCTGGTTGCGGTGATCTACACCGACACCCTCCAGGCGTTCCTGATGATTGGCGGCGCGCTATGCCTAACCGCCATTAGCCTGGTAAAAGTGGGTGGCCTGGAAGGGGTGCGGACCAAGTACATGGAAGCCAGACCGAACATCACAGCAATATTAGCATCCTCCAACTTCACCTACATCCCCTCCTGCCACGTGGAGCCCAAGCCCGACTCCCTGCGCATCCTAAGGGGCCCGCTGGACAAGGACCTCCCCTGGCCGGGCTTCCTCCTTGGCCAGACCCCGGCCTCCATCTGGTACTGGTGTGCCGACCAGGTCATCGTCCAGCGGGTGCTAGCCGCACGGAGCATCTCCCACGCTAAAGGCTCCACACTGATGGCCGGCTTCCTCAAGATCCTGCCCATGTTCATCATCGTCATTCCCGGGATGATCTCCCGCATCCTGTTTGCAGATGAGCTGGCGTGTATCAGCCCAGAACACTGCATGGAGGTGTGTGGATCCAGGGCCGGGTGTTCTAACATCGCCTACCCCCGCCTGGTGATGTCCGTCATGCCGCTGGGTCTGCGTGGCCTGATGATGGCGGTGATGATCGCAGCTCTCATGAGCGACCTGGACTCCATCTTCAACTCCGCCAGCACCATCTTCACCTTGGACATTTACAAAATGGCACGGGAGCGGGCGTCGTCGAGGGAGCTGATGGTGGTGGGACGTGTGTTCGTGGTGTTCATGGTGGTTATCAGCATCGCCTGGGTTCCTGTCATCATCGAGATGCAGGGAGGCCAGATGTTCTACTACATCCAGGAAGTGTCTGACTACCTGACCCCGCCCATCGCTGCCCTATTCTTGCTGGGCGTCCTATGGCGGCGCTGCAACGAGACTGGTGCGTTCTGGGGTGGCATAGTGGGGTTCGCGTTGGGCGCCACGAGACTGGTGCTTGCGTTCGTCTACAGAGAGCCCCACTGCGACGAGCCGGATGAGCGGCCATCTTTTGTCAAGGACGTCCATTTCATGTACGTGGCAGCCGGGCTGTTCTGGGTCTCAGGCCTGGTGGCTGTGGTGGTTAGCCTCTGCACCCCTCCACCCAGCATAGAGCAGGTCCGCACCACTACCTTCTGGGGGCTACGCCAAGGAAACACAACCCTAAACATAGAGAGAGACGAGGAGATGAGCAAGCTGAACCCCCAAACTGAGACCCATGTCAATGGGAACGGCTGCATGGACAAGGAGACGACCAAAGACCTCCATAATGGGGTGGAGGCTTTATCCTATATGGAGGCTCCATCTAATCTCCAAAATGGCGGCCACCCGACCTTTTCAAGCACCGGAATGGCAGTAGACCAAGAAAAGCCTTGGGTGGTCTGCTGTGGAGGAGTAGGAGGGGAGAAGGGGAGGTGTGTGAGGGTTCTAGAGTGGTTCTGTGGGTTTAAGGAGGAACCGGCTAAGACCCGGCCCAGATCAGCCGAGGAGGAAGAGAGGCTTTTGCAGGAGATGCTCCAGGAGACCCCCAGAACCAGACTCATCCTCAACATGGGCCTGGTGCTGGTCTGCTCTGTGGGGGTGTTCCTCTTCATCTACTTCTCTCTGTAGGAGGGGATCTCAACCTGTGACATACACAATATAGTTTATATGTAATATGTCTACATGTGACATCTAAAGAAGTGTTTCTTAACTTGTGTTTCTTACGCCACCCCAAAAGTTCAAGTCCAGTGAATCAGGTGTGCTTGAGCTGGGCTAGAACAAAAATGTCTAACCTTGGTGGTACTCCAACATGGACTCAGGGATAGACTAGTATGTAATGTTAAATTTCGTATGGTACAGTGCCTTAAAGTATTCACACCGCTTGACCTTTTTCAAAATGTTGTTACAAAGTGGGATTAAAATAGATGTAATTGTCATTTTTTTTGTCAACGATTTACACTACATACTCATGTCAACGTGGGAAAAAATTCACAAGTTAAATGGAAAATTAAACACTAATATATTTTCATTAGATAAGTATTCAACCCACTGAGTCAATACACGTTAGAATTACCTTTGGAAGCAATTACAGCTTTCTGGGTAAGTCTCGAAGAGCTTTGCAAACCTGGATTGTATAATATTTGCCCATTCTTCTTCTTTTAAAAATGATTCAAGCTCTGTCAAATTGGTTGTTGACCATTGCTGAACAGCCATTTTAAAGTTGATTTTAAGTCAAAACTGTAACTAGGGCACTCAAACATTCAATATCGTCTTGGTAGGTAACTCCAGTGTATATTTGGCCTTGCGTTTTAGGCTATTGTCCTGCTGAAAGGTGGATTTGTCTCTGTGTCTGTTGGAAAGCAGACAACCAGGTTTTCCTTTAGGACTATGCCTAGCTCTGTGCTTAGCTCTATTCCCTTTCTTTTAATCCCAAATAAAACTCCCAAGTCCTTGCCGATGACAAACACATTCATTAATTCATTTAGCAGACAATTGTATCACACCATAGTGCTATCAGACTTCTGATACCAACGCAGGGTGAAGGAGGGGTCACAAAATGTGAACCGCTATCAAAATCGTATAGAAAAGTATTTTTTATTTTGACAATCCAAATTACAGTATTTTGAAAATACAAAATACATTGGATTGTAGTTCAGCCCAGTGTAAGTCAAATGACAAAATACTCTGAATTCAAATAAGTATTTCAAATACATTAACAGAAACTGTCCATCTTTGCCTGTGGTTTCATGCTGCCAGCTACGCTACTCTCTACCTGACCTAGATATAGAATACATAGAAACCCCCTTATCTAAAGGAACACTATTAAAAGAAGTCCCCCCTGTAATGGAATAGTACTGCCTGAATTGGTACTACTTTCTGTGGTAGAGTCAAAAAAGGTGCAAATGAATGTTACAGTATTAGCCCAAGCACGTTCCTGTTGTCAGACTATTTGCATAATACAAGAAAGGGAGTTAGTTAGTGGTGGTATTGCAGGAAAATAAGTCCTGTGTGTATTCATCCCCCTCAGCCCACAGTGTCCTGGTGTGCCTGAGGTCAGAAATAGCCCAGTGGGTAACCAGTGTCCTGAAAAGACCCAAGATGGACACCATGGTCTGGTCTGTAGGGAGCCACTGATGTGTGTAAACCAGCACAGGAGCACCTGGTTAAACAGCAGTATGGGACTGGTATGGGAGTGAGCACTACTTTGCTGCTGGCCTAGTCCTCATTGTCACTCATAGCCCACCATTCTCAAATAGTTTTAATTCATATAAGGTTCAGTGCCATATAGGCTGTGTTTACACAGGCAGCCCAATTCTGATCCTTCCCCACACACTAACTGGTCTTTTGATCACATCACATCTTTTCCAGATTGGTCAAGACAGATTAGTGAAAAAGTAACAGAATTGGGCTGCCTGTGTAAACAGCCATCATAGTTCATGGTATGTTCTTGATCTTTTGCAACATGAAGGTAAAATGAGTGAAAGAAGAGCATCCAGAAAACAAGGATTATAACCAGCTAACTAACAGTGACTCCGAAACCACCAAAGAAGAAAACAGGCCATCAGGCAGGTAGTGGAGAAACATCAGTAACATGACTCCTCCCCTTTTCACTGTTTAGAAGTCTGGGGTTAGTTTAACCACATTCCACAACATGTTTCCACAACTTTGACTGTGTTGTGTAGGCTACTATTTATATTGGCCTATTTAGTGTCACATACGCGAATCCATAGCAGCCGGACCGAAACCAATGGCCAACCAAAGATGATTATCTATCTGCAAGCAACTACCCAAATAAAGTGAGACTGACTTGGTTTAGCTCTGATGTTAGTGTTTGATATTAGCCTCTCAGATCCATTTGAGGAAGTGGAGAGCCGGGAAACTGTTTGTGTACTCAAGGTGGAGCGTCGTGGTGGCATTTCCTAGCAACCGTGACATTGTGGTTTGTCCTTCCATGTTTGAATTATCCAGAATTATCATGCGTTTAGTTGTTGAATGAGAATGCAGGCAGTTTGAGCAAAGACACCGGTCACTTCTATGGTTTGAGTGTGCATTGGTTGAGAGTAGTCTACAGCAGTGTCTTTGCTAAAATAAATAGACCGTTTCGTTGTTGCCCTTGACAAACACACCTCATTCAACTCATTGAGGGCTTGATGATTAGTTGACAAGTTGAATCAGGTGTGCTTGCCCAGGGTTACAATACAAATGTTCATAGTTGGGGATACTGGAGGACCAGGGTTGAGAAAGCTGGTCAACATAAGCTACTGTAACAGATCAAGAGAACTGCTGCCCCCTGCAGACATTTTCTTGTATTGCATTAGCATCTGATAAAGACTTATTTTACAAAAGTATACAGTAATGAATTTAAACAGTGTTATAAACATGCTTAATAGGAACATTACACAGGCACTGCTCTGTTGACCATTCCCCCCCCCCCCCCCAATATCTCTGCATAACTTAACTATCAGACTGGTCATGTATGTCAATGTGAAACCCATATTTTCATAGACAAACACAGGTACCTTCTACTAGCAAAGGGATTGTCTTCTCAGGCACTTACGACGATTGAGAAAGAAAATAAAGCTGCATTTAAACATTGCACATGTCTAGCTCCAATGTCAGACAAAACAATACCAAGTGTTCATATTCAAGTATAATTCAATAAGTACACAAATAATAATAGTAATACGATTCTCACACATGCAACTAGCTGCAGTGTTGGAGTGCTGGGGATGACACAGATTCCATGAGTTCCATGTGATTTCTGTAATAGCTTCAGCACACCCTAAACCTGAACCTCGCAGAAAGAACGATCAATTGACGACAATAGAATGAAACGGCTGTAAAACAGTGTGAAGCAACTCTGTTTAAAAAGAGACCCAACTTTCTATTTCTAACAGTTAAGATCAGACTAAATTATTGGTTTGAGATTTACCACACTGAACATGGATCCATATCTCTATGGATCAACGGTATTTCAGTCTGAGCCTGGATATCTTTATCGGCAATGAATTTGACAAATCGGTAACCTTTCATTGTAATCTATTATAAACCTATTAAACATCTTGGGAGTCTTATACTCCGTCAGACAATGAAAAAGAGACATCAAATCCAGCCCAAGTTTGACATTTAAAATAAAACAGTAAACCACAACTTCACACATACTACAATTGTAAATAACATACAGGTAACTGCCAAAATAAAGAAAACACCAACATAAAGTGTCTTAATAGGGCGTTGTGCCACGAGGCAGAACAGCTTCAATAAACCTTGGCATAGATTCTGGAACTCTATTGGAGGGATGCGACATCATTCTTCCACGAGAAATTCCATCATTTGATGTTTTGTTGATGGTGGTGGAAAACACTGTCCCCGGTTGAGATCTGGTGACTGAGACGACCATATGGTTTACATAGTTTTCATGCTGATCAAACCATTCAGTGACCACCCTTGCCCTGTTAATGGGGGCATTGTCATCCTGTAGGGCCACAGCCATGGCAGACAGAATTTTTATACATGACCCTAAGCATGATGGGATGTGAATTGCTTAATCCAGGAACCACACCTGTGTGGAAGCACCTGCTTTTAATATACTTTGGATCCCTCTTTTACTCAAGGGTTTCCATTATTTTGGAAGTTACCTGTGTCCACATCTGTTGTATACTAACAAATGAGTCTCATTTACATACATACTTTATGTGCGCTTAAACCCGGGTCTCACTCTCATCCTATTTGGGAGGCTATTAAATAGGTGTGCTATCCAGCTACATGAGCAGGCCATCATTCCTCTCCTCTTCTATATTTGTGGGTGTACTTCCTACTTCTCTTCATCCCACCCTCCTCTTTCCTCACCCGTCTGTGGGGGAACCTTCGCAGTGAGTGAGCAGAGAGAAGTGGAAGTATTGTCCCTTTAAATGCAGGTGTCACTGTGTATCCCTTCGCCCTCGGCGTGTGTCACAGTGAAAGTGTTCCCCCTGCACGTGGGGTCAGTAGCGTCCCCGGCCCCCTCTGGACATGGTGAGGGGTAGTGAGACAGAGGAGAGAGAAGATACTTCCCAGTATAAGCTACGGGACAGGAAAAGCTGGTAGAGGATCACCACCGAGATAGCCTGGCATAGAATCACACCAATTGTCACAACCTACAAACACAGACACACAAATCAACACCAAAAACCTTCCGAATGACTCAGTACAATATATATACATATCTATAGTGTCATCCTCTCACCTTTTCTCTCTGATGCTCGTTGAAAACCACAGAGAGTAAGACCAGCACAGGGTGGCACAGGAACCAGATAAAACAACCCTGAGAAACAAACTAGTGAGACTGGAATAACCAATATTATAATGCAATGGAGATGGCACTATAAACACATGGAAAGGGTTACCAGCTATTCTGTGTTGTATTTCTACTAGAGGTCGACCGATTAGGATTTTTCAACGCCGATACCGATTATTGGAGGACTATAGAAGCCGATACCGATTAATCGGCAGATTTTTAAAATGTATTTATTTGTAATAATGACAATTACAACAATACTGAATGAACACTTATTTTAACTTAATATAATACATCAATAAAATCAATTTAGCCTCAAGTAAATAATGAAACATGTTCAATTTGGTTTAAATAATGCAAAAACAAAGTTTTGGAGAAGAAAGTAAAAGTGCTATATGTTCCATGTAAAATATGTGCCATGTAAGAAAGCTAACGTTTCAGTTCCTTGCTCAGAACATGAGAACATATGAAAGCTGGTGGTTCCTTTTAACATGAGTCTTCAATATTCCCAGGTAAAAAGTTTTAGGTTGTAGTTATTATAGGAATTATAGGACTATTTCCTCTCTATACCATTTGTATTTCATTAACCTTTGACTATTGGATATTCTTATAGGCACTTTAGTATTGCCAGTGTAACAGTATAGCTTCCGTCCCTCTCCTCGCTCCTCCCTGAGCTCAAACCAGCAACACAACGACAATTAGCGCGCGCTAACTAGCTAGCCATTTCACTTTGGTTACACGAGCCTCATCTCGGGAGTTGATAGGCTTGAAGTCATAAACAGCGCAATGCTTGACGCACAATATGAAGCATATGCTCAGTCAGATTATATGCAATGCAGGACACGCTAGATAATATCTAGTAATATCATCAACCATGTGTAGTTAACTAGTGATTATGATTGATTGTTTTTTATAAGATAAGTTTAATGCTAACTAGCAACTTACCTTGGCTTACTGCATTCGTGTAATAGGCAGTCTCCTTGTGGAGTGCAACGAGAGAGAGGCAGGTCGTTATTGCGTTGGACTAGTTAACTGTAAGGTTGCAAGATTGGCTCCCCCGAGCTGACAAGGTGAAAATCTGTCCTTCTGCCCCTGAACAAGGCAGTTAACCCACTGTTCCTAGGCCGTCATTGAAAATAAGAATGTGTTCTTAACTGACTTGCCTAGTTAAATATAGATTAAATAAAAGGTGTTTAATATATATTTATTTATTTATTTAATTATATTATTATTATTATTATTTTTTATTATTATTTTTTATTTTTTTAAACGGCACCCCAAAATACCGATTTCCGATTGTTATGAAAACTTGAAATCGGCCCTAATTAATCGGCCGACCTCTAATTTCTACGCCTACCTTGGCGAAGCTGAGGTAGAAGTCTCTCTTGAGGGCGCTCCTCTCTGTGCTGATGATGGTGTAGAGCACGGAGGCCAGCAGCAAGGCCAGGATGATACGTAGAGATATGAGTAACAGACCCGCTATGCTGCGCTGGGCGTGGTAGCTGTGGTGCTCCGTCTCCTCATACTGCTCCCACAGCAGTAGCACCCCCTAGTGGTCCGGCAGTGACATACAGGGAGTCAGTGGAAAGGTATTTAGGTCATTGGTATTGAATGCGTTTTTATTGACTGATCCCAAAGGGGAAATTGAGAGTTAATAGGGGGTTACAGTATTGGTCAGGACAGGGGGTTACAGTATTGGTCAGGACAGGGGGTTACAGTATTGGTCAGGACAGGGGGTTACAGTATTGGTCAGGACAGGGGTTACAGTATTGGTCAGGACAGGGGGTTACAGTATTGGTCAGGACAGGGGGTTACAGTATTGGTCAGGACAGGGGGTTACAGTATTGGTCAGGACAGGGGGTTACAGTATTGGTCAGGACAGGGGGTTACAGTATTGGTCATGATAGGGGATGGTGTGAGCAAAGTAGAGGTTAGTGCGAGTAGTAGGCACTACTGTATCCATTGAGATAGAAGTTAGTGTGAGGGTCAGGGCTTAGTATTTTGGGCTAAGGGATTAAAGGTCATGGATAGGCTGATGAGGCTCTGACCTGTGTGACGACCCCTCCCATAGCGAGGGCTTTGGAGGCGGGGGAAGAGTCCCACTGGAGAGGTCTGCTCTGGGGCTTCCTGTTCTTGCTCAGGGTCCAGCCCACACACAGACTCAGCAGCATGTACAGCATGGACACCTGGGATACCATGTCACAGACTGCAGCATGGGAGAACAACAACAGGCAACAGTCAGCACAGTCACAAAGGAAGAACGAAAGACAATACGAAGAAAGAAGCAAGAGCGACAGAGTGAGAATACAACACTCACACTCAGCCAAGCTGCCCATGATAGGAATGCCCACTCCATCCCTGGCATACCTGTGGAATGAGAGCAACAGGTGTGTGTTTTTACACAACAAGACTGATATTCACTTATCCAAATATCCTGATATACAGGATAATCCTGTAATACAGTAACTGATGTAAACCTGAGCAGGGCTGCTGAAAGGTGACTGTACCAATGACCGAGAGTCTCACTCACCTGGCCAGGTGGATGTAGTTGAAGAGGGCAGAGATCCCCTGTAGGGCCAAGGCTGTGGAGAGCACCTTCAGCACCGTTTGCATGGGCCCACCCTTTCTCAGGGCCATCCACAGAGGCTGAATGTAGATACAGGATGCCACAAAGTAGGCCAGGATCAGCAGACAGTAGAAACTATGCAGGCCTGGTAGGAGGGTGGGTCAGGTGGGTAGGGAGGAGGGTGGGGGTATAGGGAGGAGGAGGGCAGGGGGCCAGGGGTAGGTAGGCAGGGTGGGTTAGGCGGGCAGTGGTAGCAAGGAGGGTGTGTCAGGGGTAGGAAGGAGGGTGGTTCAGGGGGGCAGGGGTAGGTAGGAGGGTGGTTCAGGGGGGCAGGGGTAGGTAGGAGGGTGGGTAGGGTGGGTCGGGGGGCACGGAGGAGGGTGGGTTAAGGGGGCATGGAGGAGGGTGGGTTAGGGGGCAGGGAGGAGGGTGGGTAGGGGGGGTTAGGGGGCAGGGGGGGGTCAAGGGGGGCAAAGGAGGGGGGGGCAGGGGGGGGGGAAGGAGGGGGGGGGTCAAGGGGACAGGGGTAGGAGAGGGGGGCAGGGGTAGGAAGGAGGGTGGGGCAGGGGTAAGAAGCATTCAGTCAAGCATTCAGTGCAGTCCTGTCTGGAGCCCTAGTCATATCTTAAATTTAGAAGTATAAAATTGTGTATTATGACTAGCAGACGCTTTCATCCAAAGACATTTACAGTGCACCAAATGCATATATTAAAGTATGTGCATGTACTGACCTGCCTCCTCAGCGCTGAAATGTTCTAGGGGGTTGCCTGCCGAGTCAGGGTTGAACAACAGGATGGTGAAGGTCAGGTCCCCGTGGGCAGGGATGATGCCCCCCTCCCCACAGGTGTAGCGGTCTGCATACAGCGCCAACCAGGCCGTGGGGGAGTGAAGGTGGGGGATGCTCTGGTTGTGCTCCTCCTCACTCAGACGGACTGAGCAGAGAGAGGGAAACAACGTTAGGAGGGAGACAAGGCCTAGGCTTTCGCTCAGAGGGCTAATGTGACCTTAAGTCATGCAGGCAACCAAGGTTTGATAACCAGTTACATATGCAGATAAAACATACTGCAAGTACATTCAGAATATGTCCTGTAAATGATGGTATTTATGCCACTTTCCCAAATGCCTCTTGTTTATGAATGCATGTTAACTATGAGCCAGCAGGACATGAATGCAAACAACAATACACGTGACAGTCACAGAGACACACTCACTGGAGAGCTGTGCCTTGGAGAGGCGGTCGTGGCAGCTGAGGTTGTCGATGTCAAAGCCGTCCTCCGTCTCCGGGAAGAGCAGCAGTCTGGACTCCTTCTCCATGGCCAGGGTAGCATTCTCCAGCCTGCACACCACCAAACCCCTACCCACTGGGGAAGAGACAGACAGAGGGAGAGACAAGAGAGGGTGTGAGAGAAGAAGAGGTAGTGGAAGTAGAGGGGAGGAGAAAGAGGGAAGAGATCTGACAGGACACTAAATCCACCTTTCAGAGGATTTGGTTTCATTCGAACCTACAGAATATGCAGACCGTCTGTGATGAAGGAAGGCGCTCTATTGATTCGAATGTACTGCCTGGCAATCACATTTGGCAACATGTTGTACCTGAGAACAGAATGACATTGCCGATGCTCATGGGTCTAATGTAAGACTGAACCAACCTATTATTAAGACACTGCATAGGCCTATGTGGTTTGATCTTTGAACCCAATAACACCATGCATGAGATTAGCACTTTCCAGACTAAGAACACATGTTCTGTTGCTTCCGTATGTACATTAGCATTGCAATTATAGCCTATATAAAACTTCAAATAATAAAACGCATCACGTCATCTTGGTGCATGTGTATCCATCCACGCAAGCCTCCCTCCAGAATTTGTCGCTAGCTTCAGACTGCTACACCTACCGTTGTACATGAATTTTGTGATGTACTGTCCATTCTGCTCTCTGGCTGCATCGCTCTTGAAAACTCCCGACACAGTTTTTCCAAATGTAGCTGGAATGCATAGTAAGAAGGCTGTAAATGTGAACATTAACGGATACATTGTCTCCTAAAAGCGACGTATCAAATTAGATATAAAGAAGGTAATTTATTGTACGACAACAATGAATGATCTCGTCAAAAAGGGCGAGTTCCATCTGCACTGAAACGTTTGATTGATTTAGGTTTCACCTAATCATAAAAGGACCTCTACTCACGTCAAAGCTGCAAGCCAATCAGAGAGCGATAAAAGGGTGGGCACTAAAACGGCCCAACTCAACGCAGGCCTCTGATACGTGTCAACATTGCCATAAAGCGACAAAAGACTGTCGCAAAAGTTGCACATTACATTTTGCTGTTGGTTTCTACTGTATCAACTGCTTCTGACATGAACTGGTGACAACACAAACATCTGAGTAATGTAATCTAGCTGTTCGTTAACGTGTTGTCGATGTGCTTCGCTTTAGAATGGCCTCAATCATTTAAAATCAGTCCTGCATATAGTTTATGAGATTATCTCTTGTTTACTCAACAATAAGACACACTCCAGCACAGGTAAGCTAGTTAGCTAGCTAAGGTAGGCATAATTTATGTCACTAGGCGAGCGCCTTTGGGCTTCAATGAAAACTGAAGATCCAGGAGAAAAGTTGTGAGGAGACATCAACAGGTTGTGCGAGGATGGACTTTGTCAAAACGGTCCTGGTGACTGGAGGGGCAGGTTTCATGTAAGTAACAGTTAGCAAATCATCATCATCATAATGACAATCAGTAGTGTTCTGACAAAGACTTAAACTACAGAAAACAAGCAAGTTGAATCTACAATATATGTAAAATATGAGATTTCATTGCATACTATACATGTTTAATCTGTAACTCTTTCCCAATACAGTGGGTCCCATTTTGTCTGCTCCCTCGTCAACAGGCACCCAGATTGGCGTATCATCAACTTTGACAATGTGAGTAGGAGCTAAATGTGCTTTCCTGTAAGACAGATTCAAGCCCTGTTCAAGCTGGGGCCTTTTGTTCCCTTTGCCGCCGAGGTGCAACATAGACATGGAACACTGGTCACTTTAATAATGTCTACATTCTGTTTTACCCATTTCATATACTGTATTATAGTCAAGGTCTATCCTATTCAACTATTGCTGTACATAAACTATTCTATCCTATGTATTCTTCAGATATACTGCATATTCTATCCATATACTGTCCATAATTACAGTAGTCCAGCTGTCCATATATTTATACTCCGGACTCCGACATTGCTCGTCCTAATATTTCTATATTTCTTAATACCATTCTTCTACTTTTTTAGACTTGTGTGTATTGTTAGATATTACTGCACTGTTGGAGCTAGGAATACAAGCATTTCGCTACACCCGCAATAACATCGGCAAAATATGTGTATGTGACCAATAAGATTTGATTTGATTTGACAACACATTTCACTGCACATATCCGGTGTATGTGGGGGGAAAAACGATGTGAAGCTTATTTCCCATACACCCTAACCACCACATTATGTGACTGTAGAATTCCAAGTTGTCATAATTTCCTGTGAGTGACTGTGTAACTTTTCCTGGTCCCGTACAGCTGGACTACTGTTCCAATCTCAGGAACCTGGAGTCTGTAGAGGAGAATGAGAACTACACCTTTATCAGGGTGAGAGAACTGCCAAGTCCTGCTGTTATGTAACATCACTGTATATGGAGTGCCAGTGTCACGAGACAGGGATGTCCTCTCTCCCCTCCTGTTTGCACTGGCAATTGAACCTCTTGCAGAAATAATTAGACAGGACTCAAATGTAACAGGTATCCGTATTGATAAACATGAATATATATATATTAATTTGCCAAAGATCTTCTGATATACCTGACTAATATTTTAAACTCAATGTCTCCCTTGTTCAAAATATTTTCGGAATACTCAAAAATCTCAGGATATGAAATTAACATTGAAAAAAACTGAAATAATGGCAATTAGAAAAGTAATAACTCATGAACTACAGCAATCCTTTGTGGACCATAAAAAAGATGAAATACTTAGGATACTTAATAAGTGACAACAAACAACAAATATATAAAGTTAACTTTAACCCATTACTCAACAACATGAAAGCATATCTAATTAAATGGAACAATCTCAACATAAATCTTACAGTTAGATTAACCTCTTTGGAATGTCATAGCTCCCAAAGTTTTATATTTTACTGAATATAAATATGAACGCAACATGCAACAATTTCAAAGATTTTGCTGAGTTAAAGTTCATGTAAGGAAATCAGTCAATTGAAATTAATTCATTAGACCCGAATCTATGGATTTCACATGACTGGGAGTACAGATATGCATCTGTTGGTCACAGATGCCTTAAAAAAAGGTAGGGGTGTGGATAAAAAAAAACAGTTAGTATCTGGTGTGACCACCATTTGCCTCATGCAGCATGACACATCTTCACAAAGAGTTGATCAGGCTGTTGATTTTGGCCTGTGGAATTTTGAATCCATGTTCAAATCCAGGCTGTATCACATCTGACCGTGATTTGGGAGTCCCATAGGATGGCACACAATTGGCCCAGCGTCGTCCGGGTTTGGCCGGGGTAGGCTGTTATTGTACATAAGAATTTGTTCCTAACTGACTTGCCTAGTTAAATAAAGGTACAAATAAAATCAAAATGATCATACTGAAATATGAGGGGATGGCGGCGGATGAATGGCACAATGGGCCTTAAGATCTTGTCATGGTATCTCTGTGCATTAAAATTTCCATTAATAAAATGCTATTGTGTTCGTTGTTCGGAGTTTATGCCCATACCATAACCCCACCGCCACCCATGGAACACTCTGTTCACAACGTTGACATCAGCAAAACACTCACCCATACGACTCCATACATGTGGTCAGCAGTTGAGGCCAGTTGGACATACTGACAAATTCTCTAAAACAACATTGGAGGCGGCTTGATGAACATTCAATTATCTGTTAACAGCTCTGGTGGACAGTCCTGCAGTCAGCCTGCCAATTGCACTCTCCCTCAACATCTGTGGAATTGTGTGGTGTGACAAAACTGCACAATTTAGAGTGGCCTTTAATTGTCTCCAGCACAAGGTGCACCTATGTAATGACATGCTGTTTAATCAGCTTCTTTATATGTCACACATGTCAGGTTGATTATCTTGGCAAAGGAGAAATGCTCACTAACAGGGATGTAAACAAATGTGTGCACAACATTTGAGATAAGCTTTTTGTGGGTATGGAAAATTTCTTTTATCTTTTATTTCAGCTCATGGAAACAACATTTTACACACATATATTTTTGTTCTGTGTAATTTCAGTTATATACCAATTAACCCACCGAAGACATTATTTACAAATGTATACTCGGCCATAACAGACTTCATATGGGCAATTACCACTGAATAAAAATGATAGTTTAACATCTTCCTAAGTCTGAGGGTGTTTTTTAACTTTCCAGATTTGGAATGATATCAACTCGCCACCTAAGGCTTTTACTTGCAACATGTTGTTAAACACAGTAAAGAGGAACAATGGGTACATATTGAAGATGCACATGTCTTCCCCAGAATTTTCTTTAAGTGTCTGTTTTCAAAGGATGGAGCTAAGAACATGAACAACTTCATAGTTAACAACACTGTAACAACATGGAAGAAAATGAAACGTATTCTACAAGAACCAATTTCACTCCCTCTGGAACAATCCTTGGATAGCTTTTCAGAGTTCACTGACTCCCTCTGGAACAATCCTTGGATAGCTTTTCAGAGTTCACTGACTCCCTCTGGAACAATCCTTGGATAGCTTTTCAGAGTTCACTGACTCCCTCTGGAACAATCCTTGGATAGCTTTTCAGAGTTCACTGACTCCCTCTGGAACAATCAGAGTTCACTGACTCCCTCTGGAACAATCCTTGGATAGCTTTTCAGAGTTCACTGACTCCCTCTGGAACAATCCTTGGATAGCTTTTCAGAGTTTACTGACTCCCTCTGGAACAATCCTTGGATAGCTTTTCAGAGTTCACTGATAAATTGGCCCACATGGAAAATTGAAGGCATAGAAACCATAAATTACACGGGAATAGGAAATACAATTATTTCCATGACTGAATTAAAAATACATTTTGGACAGACCAATGTAGACAATTTCAAATAAATGCAACTTAAAGGTTTTATATCTTGAAATTTTGACCTGAAAGCTTTTGGACATCAGAGCAATGTTGAGGGAATCCTATTTGTGTCAGGAAAAGATAAAGATACTATGAAAGGCAATACACTGCTCAAAAACACAAAGGGAACACTAAAATAACACATCCTAGATCTGAATGAATGAAATATTCTTATTAAATACTTTTTTCTTTACATAGTTGAATGTGCTGACAACAAAATCACACAAAAATGAACAATGGAAATCAATTTTGTTTTTTTACCAGGCAAGGCAGTTAAGAACAAATTCTTATTTTCAATGACAGCCTAGGAACAGTGGGTTAACTGCCTGTTCAGGGGCAGAATGACAGGTTTGTACCTTGTCAGCTCGGGTTTGAACTTGCAACCTTCCGGTCACTAGTCCAATGCTCTAACCACTAGGCTACCCTGCAACCCATGGAGGTCTGGATTTGGAGTCACACTCAAAATTAAAGTGGAAAACCATACTACAGGCTGATCCAACAAGTCAAAATGAGGCTCAGTAGTGTGTGTGGCCTCCACGTGCCTGTATGACCTCCCTACAACGCCTGGGCATGCTCCTGATGAGGTGGCGGATGGTCTCCTGAGGGATCTCCTCCCAGACCTGGACTAAAGCATCCGCCAACTCCTGGACCGTCTGTGGTGCAACATGGCGTTGGTGGATGGAGCGAGACATGATGTCCCAGATGTGCTCAATTGGATTCAGGTCTGGGGAACGGGCGGGCCAGTCCATAGCATCAATGCCTTCCTCTTGCAGGAACTGCTGACACACTCCAGCCACATGAGGTCTAGCATTGTCTTGCATTAGGCGGAACCCAGGGCCAACCGTACCAGCATATGGTCTCACAAGGGGTCTGAGGATCTCATCTCGGTACCTAATGGCAGTCAGGATACCTCTGGCGAGCACATGGAGGGCTGTGCAGTCCCCCAAAGAAATGCCACCCACACCATGACTGACCCACCACCAAACCGGTCATGCTGGAGGATGTTGCAGGCAGCAGAACGTTCTCCACGGCGTCTCCAGACTCTGTTACGTCTGTCACATGTGCTCAGTGTGAACCTGCTTTCATCTGTGAAGAGCACAGGGCGCCAGTGGTGAATTTGCCAATCTTTGTGTTCTCTGGCAAATGCCAAACGTCCTGCACTGTGTTGGGCTGTAAGCACAACCCCCACCTGTGGACGTCAGGCCCTCATACCACCCTCATGGAGACCGTTTGGGCAGACACATGCACATTTTTGGCCTGCTGGAGGTCATCTGGCAGTGCTCCTCCTGCTCCTCCTTGCACAAAGGCAGAGGTAGGGGTCCTGCTGCTGGGTTGTTGCCCTTCTACAGCCTCCTCCACATCTCCTGATGTACTGGCCTGTCTTCCTGGTAGCGCCTCCATGCTCTGGACACTACACTGACAGACACAGCAAACCTTCTTGCCACAGCTCGCATTGATGTACCATCCTAGATGAGCTGCACTACCTGAGCCACTTGTGTGGGTTGTAGACTCCGTGTCATGCTACCACGAGAGTGAAAGCACCGCCAGCATTCAAAAGTGACCAAAACATCAGCCAGGAAGCATAGGAACTGAGAAGTGGTCTGTGGTTATCACCTGCAGAACCACTTCTTTATTGGGGGTGTCTTGCTAATTGCCTATAATTTCCACCTGTTGTCTATTCCATTTGCCCAACAGCATGTGAAATTTATTGTCAATCAGTGTTGCTTCCTAAGTGGACAGTTTGATTTCACAGAAGTGTGATTGACTTGGAGTTACATTGTGTTGTTTAAGTGTTCCCTTTATTTTTTTGAGCAGTGTATATACATTTAAGTCATTTGGCAGACGCTCTTATCCAGAGCGACTTACAAATTGGTGAATTCACCTTATGACATCCATATACAAAACCTAGCACAAAAAAAGCCTAATGAACTAACAATGTCTTAGAAAAACATAATGAACAAAATTACAGTTAATGACAATATATGCTTAATCCAGTTTAAACTAATGTATACAATGTATTATACGAGACAATTCACAAATTCTACAGCACAACAGCAGAGTTATGTCTTAAGTGTAAAACTAACAATGACTCAATAATTCATGCCTTCTGGGAGTGCTATGGTCCAAAAGTTATGGGTGAAGTTGGAAAGCTAGTTGTCAGAAGTTGTACAATGTAAATGTACTTTTAATCCGTCTTTCTGCATATTTCAAGACATGGCATATAGGGGTGCGGTCAGATACCGAATGGGTTGGACAATTATATTGAATAAACTATTACTTAAATACTGGCAGTATAATGATACTCCAACGTTAAGAGAATGGAAGAATCAAATGCTTTATTATTTAAATATTGAAAAAATCTGTCTAGGACAGAAACAACATAACACAATTTGAAGTCATATGGGGCAGAGTCTTAAAAGCGATACAAGCAACATATTGTGTGGTTACGGTGGGAACATTTGGGTCTGAGTACGTATGGTGTGATTCATGTTTGGAAATGTATGAATGTTAAGTTGTTTATTGTTTTTGTCTATGTATGTTTTTGTTTATTGTAAAAAAAATTTTTTTATAAAAAAAACATCATAAAGACTGTTTGCTTGAATGTGTCATGGTTTGTCCCTTTTCTTTAACAGGGGGATATATGCAATCCACGCTTGGTAAACCACATCTTTGCAACAGAAAGCATCGACATTGTCTTTCACTTTGCGGCTCAAACACATGTTGGTAAGAAATTACGTTTTACTGTTTAGATTGTGTTGTTACCATGCCAAAACAATCAAAGGCATTGTTGACAACACTCAGTGACCCATAGAGCAAGACATTCATCCATATGTTTCTTTGCCCCTTTTTCAGAGACGTCCTTTGTATGGCCGTCCAGATACCACATGGTGAACGTGGAGGGGACAAGGGTGCTACTGAAAGCAGCTTTTGAGGCCAAGGTGGAGAAGTTTATTTACATTAGTACAGATGAGGTGTATGGAGAGAGTCTGTATAAGGTCAGTCCACTCATATCATTTTCACTGATATCCTGATATCCTTTTTGTAAGGTGTATGCCACATTTACATTTGAACTCCAAGTTTTTGGGTGCCACTTTTTAAGGTTCTTTGTTTGCAGTACTGTCAGTCCCCGGTGTTAAAAGCAGTATTTTTTACCCCCATGCAGGAATTAGATGAAACCAGCCCAAGAAGACCCAACAACCCATACTCGGTGTCTAAAGCAGCTGCTGAGTGTCTTGTATTGTCCTACAGGGAGAGACACAAGGTAGTAAATACTGTCAGACATACCAGTTATAACCAAGTTTTTCGGTGAGGCATGTACACATTTTTGTATTATTTTGTATTAATATTTGGCTTTTTCTTTCAGTTTCCTGTTATAATAACCAGGAGCAATAATGTATATGGACCCAGACAGTACTTGGAGAAGGTCAATATAGTATCTATATTTTATATTAGTGGTTCCCAACCTTTTCCATTACTGTACCACCAACTGAATTTTGCTCTGCCCGGAGTACCCTCTAATGTGCATTTTACCAGTAACCCTATGGTTTCATGAGTCTTCAAGTACCCCAGGTCGTGAACCACAGTTCTATATATTTCTGTTGTGTGTCTGGTCTGTTAAGAATTCTCAACAAACGTTCTTTTTCACCCCCAGGTCATTCCAAAATTCGTGTCCTTCCTTCAGCTGAACAAAAAATGGTAAATACTTCAACTTTAAGAGAGCACTGACATCATCCCAGACTATGTGGACATCTTTTACTTCATATGTTATCGTTTCAAATAAAGCCTACATATCCCATGCTCCTCTCTGCCACAGTACCATCCAAGGGACCAGCCCCCAATCTCGCCACTTCCTGTACGTGGATGATGCCATTGAAGCATTCCACACCATCCTGGAGACGGGGACAGTGGGAGAAACCTACAACATCGGGACCGACTTCGAGATATCCATCATTCAACTAGCCAGAGAACTTATCAAAATGGTAGGAAACCCATCATTCAACTAGCCAGATAATTTATCAAGATGGTGGGTGAAGTGTGTGTCTGGTCACTGTTGTCCTCTTTACTGAGCCACTGAAAGACATCTAATAATGTGTGTTTCAGGTCAGGCATGTACCTGATGCAGAACTGGATGACTGGCTGGAGTTTGTGCCTGACCGGTGAGTGAAGTATAATCGGATCACACTAAACACTGAGCCTTTACTTCCTTTGAGCACATCTTTGCCATGGAAACCAGTGTGAGAAAGGCAAGCTGGGTGATTGGCTCCTAAGACACTGACATTGTTGAACCTCTCACCCACCCAAGGCCAGTGGTTGACCTCAGGTACCCTGTGAACTGTGAGAAGCTGTGGAGGCTAGGCTGGAAGCCTGCAGTGTCATGGGCAGAGGGCATCAGAAGGACAGGTACAGTACATGAACACATTACTCTATGAATTCCTTAGATTGACTTTCATATATTTTAGCACAAGGGGTGAATCTCTAAATCTCCTTCATTTGTTTTTCAGTCAAATGGTACCAAGAGAATCCAGACTTCTGGCCAGATGTCAAACCAATTACCTTTGAGCCCGATACCAGAGACCAATAAGCACAGATCCTCTTCCTGTATTCGTGGTCACCAACCCTGTTCCTGGAGAGCTACAGGGGGTGCTGGCTTTTGTTCCAGCCCTGTATTAACACATCTGGTTCAATTGATTAATCTTACTTAGGGTTGTTGACCTCCACTAGTCAAACCAGCATCTCAATCACTGTGGGTGTGCAAGGGAACACTTATTTTTGTAAATGATTTACTAATGAAGGTGGAATGGAATGTATTTATCATAGTCAATAAATAACTTCATAGCGCAGGCTTGAATGTTAAACTCTGGACACATGATATACAAAAGTTGGTTAAGTATTTGCAAGTCAAAACTTTTTTAATTTTGGTAAAATCATACAATAAATGCACAGGTGTTTTCTCGTGCAGTGCACAGCCTCTAAACTAGTACATAAAGCAAATACGAACTAGTGGGCGACGCAGTTGCGTTCAGGAGTGTCTGGCCAGCCGAAAGCTCTCCAACCTCTCCTCTCTGCAGCTTCACATTTCCATTCATACGTTTCATCCAAACCTTGACTTTTCAGACTCAGTCAGCCAATGTTACTGTAAGACTCACCACACACTCCACAGAACACGCACGGAGGCCCAAATATGCAAATACAACAGAGCAGAGCCACATGTTTTCTTTCTTTAAGATTGCCATGTGCCAGACATTTGCTGGGGGAGGGAAGAAAACCCTCAAAAACAAGGAAAAGCTAATTGAATTGGAGAGAATCTGGACACTTCTTGCACTGGTACAATATTTTTTAGAAAATGTTATCACTTTTATCCAAACCTTGGCATTGGTTGTTTGTTTCAAATTTTGTTCGCCAATTAAATGTTAAGGTTGATTAGACGGTGTGGCCAGTACTACTAGAAGTAACAGGTGTGGATTTTGATTTGAGTCCAATATGACTGACATTAAAAAGCTCACACTACCCCGAAAAATATAAATTTCCACGCATACCGGTGACATTCAACATTCAAGTGCCAGTGTTTTTGTACTGTCTTTTGGTCAAGTTCCTTAAACTATCACTTTAGGCTTATAAAAATAAATATTTCTCAAAAATGCTTAATAAATTACACAAACTAGCAGCAAAAGTAGAATCTAGTAATCTGTGTGCAAATAGCTCAATTCTCAGACTGCTACTGAACTAACACCTGGTCCCAAATAAATCCTGGTTTAAATAGTGATAACCCTTCCCCTTTCGTAAACAAGCTGCGTTTTTCACAATCTCCTCACACAAAATTCGGAAGCTTTAAGGACACACACTCAAGACATTTATATAAAACTCTAGATGTGCAATAAAATGTTTGTTTTTTTGAAAACTTGATGGCTGTTAAGTAACATCACAAAGGGGCATAGACCTAACTTAGGTAGCACCATTCAATCTTAAATTAACACAATACTGTCAGTGCATCTGCTTCATAACCACTTATTCATTCAAAATGTCAAGGCACGACAGACACACTGAGAATATATACCTATTGCACTTAAAATGCCATTTTCTAGCCAACATTGGGCCTCCCTCCTATATAAGGAGGAAGCCTGGATGCCAGCTATAGTAGTAAACTGGCCAGTGGTTTTACATAATACATCAAGGCGGCCCAACCCTACAAAGGGAAGAATAGCTGCATTGGTTCTGTGTCAGAAATCAAGGATAGTTAAAGCACCCCCGTCTTTGGCCGGGTCGCGTGGGCTAGATACACCAGCCAGGATACACAGGAAAACCACATTGCCTCTTAAAATGTTGCACTGGTAAATAAACTGCACTTCCCATCACCCTTTGCTACGTGTGCAATTCAGTTTGCTCGTCTGTACATTGCTGACCCTTAACTTCTGACCTTCCTACGCTCTCCGAGGACGAAGAGCTTGTGTCTTTAAACAGTTAACCCGAGAATGTCCTTCGGATTCGAACGCAGCTTGAAAAAGAGAACTAAATTAAAGGTGTAAGAGAACGACATTTTGTAATGAAATAAAAGCCTGCTGCAGAATTTCCTTTTGCATTTTGTTTTTAACTCCTTGACCAAAAAACAACAACACTTGCATGCGTATTTCATCCCAGGATGGCCTTGACAAAAAGCAAAGCCACCCAGGTTACTGTGTGGTCCTATGGCAACCATTCAAACTTCACTTTCTATATGGCAAGTGCTGTTTTAGAATTGACAATTTTAAGAAACATTCTCTCAGAAGGATGGATATTTGTCAATTGCCATCCTCCAAAATGTTTAAGTAAAAAAGCTCAATCGAAAACTAAATTCACCCACCAGGCAGCTAGAAGTTGCTTCACTAGGTGCCACAATGCCAAGTCAATTTGTTAGTGGGGAACTGAACTTTGAGCGTCGACTTGCTCAAATAGCTTGTATGTATGAACATACCATTTAAATATTCAATTTTAAAATCGTACAACTGGAATGGCTCGTTTAGTGAAGACTACCATATTCCTCTCCAGGATAGAGTGAGCGAAAAATATTTTGAACTCTTTTTTCCCTTGAAGTGCACTTTCGTCACACAAGGGTTTGAAAACCTATAGTGGAATTCTCATTGGATGGCTGCAACATGCGGTCGGAGCTAGTTTGAGCCATCAGATTACCCTGTGACAAATTTGAAGCTCAAATGGACAAATGACTCACTCAAAAGTCATGTCATCTCAGTGTTTGCCAAGGTTGGATATTTAGTTCAAGCTTATTTTGCTTTCCTTCCGAATAAAATAACAAAACCACATTTAAACCCCAAAACAAAAAATATATAATTTAGTTCGTTGGCCAGGTTTCAGCCAGTTATGACGCTTAAAAGAAAATACAGATAAAACAATCTAATTGTTAAAGGCACAGTACATTTACAAACAAATGATCCTCAGTTTGTTTTGTTACAAAGAAAGAAAAAGCAGTTGTCGTGAAAAAAAAAAAAAAAAAACTGCAAGTCCCAAGACCCTAAATACGCTATAATCACTTCGGGCGGCCACACGATGATTCCAGAGCCTGGCGGTGCCATGTTTCTTTAGGAATCGCTCAGTGGCTCCAGCTTTCCTCTTGGTCAGCTGTCCTCTCGGTCCCCTGTCTCTCAGCTCCATTTTTTGGATAAGCAGTCAGAGAATCACAGCTGGTAATGTACTGCAGTCTGTTTGGAAGCTACACGGGGGTTTATATAGTCTGGCTTAGGTTACACATGTGGTTTCCTCATCAGTGAGTTTGGCATGGCGTGACCCATTGCGATGGTAGGGGGGTGGGGGGGGGGGGGGTGTAGGTAGATGGGGATAGGGTTGGAGGAACGTTTAGTTGCCCCACCAGTCCACTCCCCCTGATGAGTGTAGTTTCCTCCATAGCCGTCACTGGTGTAGAAGTTTCCTCCAAAGCCACCTGTGATGTGGGGGGGGGATCAGGACAGTGTTAGGAGAATTAGGACTGTGTGGAGCATGGTTGGAATTAAACACTAACTATTGGACTTGTGTCCTAAGAATTGTGGGATAGACCAACAGTAATATTTATACCCAAATGTTGCTCCAGTATGAGGTTAACTGATATTTACCGCCGCCACCGAATCCACGGTTTCCTCCATGTCCACCGGGCTGGCGTCCACCACGACCCCCGAACCCTCCAGTGCTGCCGCCGCCACTGGTCTGACGGTAGTCCCTGGCTCCGAAGCCACCAGAGGTGAACCTAAACAGAGAGGATGAGTCAGTGATTAAGAGAGTGAAACGTCTCTAAACCCTTGTACTTCTGCTTCTTTATGTAGGTGTGTGTGTGTGTGTGTGTGTGTGTGTGTGTGTGTGTACACCTCTTGGAGCGTCCGCGGGTGTTGCTCTTGTGCTGGTGTTCATAGGCCAGGCTCTCCAACCAGGAGGGTACTTCCTGTTTGGCCTCCACTAGGATGTCCAGAAGGTCCTTGGTGATGTTGCCGTTCTTATCGTTGAAGAACGACGTGGCCAGACCTGGGAGAGGGTTCACCATGTTACAGTCAAATAGTTATCTAAATAAAAAAAAATGTGCATTACGTGTCGTTGAGTGGTGAGTTGAGAGTTCTTGAATGTTGTAGAGGCTTACCCAGGTTGCCTACACGTCCAGTACGGCCAATACGGTGGACGTACTCCTCTATATCGCTGGGCAGGTCAAAGTTGATGACGTGCTTGACATTGGAGATGTCCAGGCCACGGGCAGCCACCTGGTACAAGAGACCGAATTCAACTATTGGCCGCCTTGTTGGAACAGAAGCATGTTAGCTCCCTTTTTAAATGACCCCAACATGCAACCATATTGCAAAACAAACACCAGGCCTTGAACAGTATTGAACAAAGACCTAGTGTGTTTGGCTTTATCATTTGTCAACCAATATATTTTACCTGTCACAGAGCTGTAGAATTCAAACCAAAATGTCAGCTTGCAGACTCACCGCCGTGGCGACCAGGATGGGGCAGCGTCCCGAGCGGAACTGGTGCAGAGCCTCCTCTCGGTCCCTCTGGGAGCGGTCGCCATGGATACTGGTGCAGGCGTAACCCTCGCGGTACAGGAAGTCCTCCAGGGCATCCGCTCCCTTCTTGGTTTCCACAAACACCAGCGTCAGAGAGTTCTTACCTGGGGAGGAGAAGGATGACCGGTTAGTCACTGCTTAAAAATGTTCAGATATACAGAATCTATTTCTAACAGACATGGCCTCAGTTTCTGATATGGGAGGCTTAGCGTCAGGTCTATTCATGGCATTTCTATCTGCAAGGTTCAGCGCTTGCTCAGTACCCTCCTAAACGAGCCCTAGGGGAGACATTACAGGTATGGAAACAGCATCTACCCACTACCCCCTGTGGGAGTAGGAGAGAGGAGAAACATCCATAGTGTTGCTAAGAAATGGAAGCTCTGGCAAAGAAAAGCTGCATATCTAAAGCTGTGTCGGGCTACTCTACAGTGAATCGTGATGCATGATGACCAGAGGGCTTCTTCAAAATGTTTAAAATGTTACAGCCCATTCAGATGAGATATGTTTGAACATGTATCTCCGTCTGGTAGAATAGTGGATCATGTTATTGATTTTTCTACCTGCAGTGAACATTTTGCAGGCTGCCGTGGTCATCATAACAAAAGCATACGTGTAGGAAATGGCAAACGGTTGCAGTAGCAAGCAGGGTGTGGGCTAAACAAATCAACCCCCCCACACACACACACACACACACACACACACACACACAAAGGAGACAACACCCTTCAGAACAGTTTATGACCTCACAATGACAACCACACTAGGTGGCTGATCAGAACCAACGGGACCTTCTCGTCTGAACACAAATGGATGACTACTATGGGTAACCAATACAGGCCAAGCAATAAATCAATAAACTGAAATATGAAATGAGATACAAGCTTCTACATCCACTTTAGTAATAATAAATTCCTACTTACCAGGTTTCTCTATGTTTTCACCTGCATTGTCCTGAACTTCACTCGGAATGACTTTGGATAAAACCAAACCCGATGATAAACTCATTGCAGTTTCAACAGTTCATAAGTGACATTAAAAGGGGGAGGCTAGCCAACAGAGATCAGAAAACCCAATGGCCGCCATTAACTTCTTAAGGTATAGGGGGCAGCATTTTCCCTTTTGAATAAATAGCGTGCCCAATTTCAACTTCCTGCTACTCATGCCAAGAATATAAGATATGCATATTATTAGTATATATTTGGATAGAAAACACGGAGGTTTCTAAAACTGTTTGAATCATGTCTGAGTATAACAGAACTTGTGTAAGCCGACAAACCGCTCAGAATTTTTTTTTTGGGGGGGGGGGAGTCTGTCTGTTCAGTGAGTTCTCATTGGGAAACAATATTTTTAGGCACTTGTTTTCAGTTCCTACCGCTTCCACTGGATGTCAGTCTTTGGAATTTTGGTTGAGGTTATTCCTTTGTGCAATGAAGAAGTACGGCCATCCAGGAAAAGGGTAACGCTGTTGAGAGTTGGCCAAGACTTGAAAAGTAGCGTTAGTTTCCTCTCGTCCTCTATTGACAGATAGACCAGTCTTCAATTTGATCGATTATTAACGTTTAAAAATACCTAAAGTTGTATGACAAAAGTATTTAGAAATGTTTTGGCAAAGTTGACAGGTAACTTTTGAGATATTTTGTGGTGACTTTGTGCAAATTGGAAGCAGTTTTTTTCTGGATCAAACACGCCAAATAAATGGACATATATGGACGGAATTAATCGAACAAAAATAACCATTTGTGATGTTTATGGGACATATTGGAGTGCCAACAAAAGAAGCTCGTCAAAGGTAAGGCATGTTTTATATTTTATTTCTGCGTTGTGTAGTGCCTGCAGGGTTGAAATATGCTACTGTTTACCGCTGTGCTATCATCAGATAATAGCTTCTTATGCTTTCCCCGAAAAGCCTTTTTGAAATCTGACGTTGGCTGGATTCACAAGGAGTGTAGCTTTAATTTGCCATCTTGCATATGTGATTTAATGAAGGTTTGAATTTTCTAGTATTTTATTTGAATCTGGCGCTCTGCATTTTCCCTGGCAATTGGCCAAGTGGGACATTTGCACCCCCCTATCCCAGAGAGGTTAATGGTACCAACAAGTTACAATACGACCTCATTATTAGAATGTTATTGTTGAGGAACATTTTGTGCCAACATGGAGGATGGATTCCTGAACTCTGTGTGTACATGGCTCTGCATAGGAGTAACTGGGGGTTGGGGATACTAGGCAGGGTCAGTTTATGATAGCCAACATACCTAAGCTTGAGTACAAGTCTTCACCTCACATCTGACCCTATGACACTACCAACACTGGGTCACGTTCAACACACAAAAACTGCCCACTGAACACAACCCAGGCTTATGACCATCTGAAAGAACAGAATACCTAATGCAATCAATACCTAGACCCTCACAGCTGAATGGTTACCCATCTTCTACGATCTATAGCTTACATCTGACAAGCTTTAAAAATCAGGAACTAGCCTAGTGTTAGGAGCAGGTGGAATCTGCTGGGAAGATGTCCTATCAAAGACATGTCTGCATATTCAATCAATGATTAGCTTCAGGATTTAGTTAGATTTGAATAAAGACAGCTGATGTTGGGAAATCATGCCGTTTCAGATTCCACCTTGCCCAACTGATCAAGTCAACATATTCATAAGACACCAAGGGGCTATTTAAACACAGGGTTTCTCAACTCCAGTCCTTAAACACCCACTGTCCATGCAGGTTTTAATTTCAACCAATCAAAGCTTCCTTCAGATAACTCAATGCCCTTACCAACCACATATCAATGTATATACAATTGTTGCTTAATTGGAGTAAAATCCAGAACACATTGAGCAAGTCCCCAGGATGAGCTTTGAGAAACCCTGCACTACAAGTAAAAGTTCCAGTAAGTAACACACACACAGGGACAGGAGGGTTGAGCCAGCGACAGGTAGTTACCTGTAGCATTGAGCAAGTCCAGGAGGAAGGACCTCTTGTCACCGTCCTCCACCCACACCACCTTCTGGGTGATGTTCTCAGAGGTGGAGCCCACTCTTCCCACCGCCAGGAAGATATACTCCTCCAGGAAGTCACGCGCCAGGATCTGACCGAGGGGTTTGTGTTATTGTTGTGGAACCACCGTGGAGGACAGTTTATTAAATGTGTGTGGAAAGGTGGGTTAATACACCATAGAGAGGACATATGGCAAATAACACCTTTCCTCATTAAGCACAATACTTTTGACAAATACATAAGCAATTGTGGGGACTGGAGTGTAAGAATTATTGTCCATGTAACATGATCTCTTTAGGAAAGGGAGCTGAACACCATGTGGGTGTGAGTACCTGGATCTCCTTGGGGAAGGTAGCGCTGAACATCATGGTCTGACGGATGCCTTTAGGGGGCATGGTGTCCTGCTCCACGATGCGTCTGATCTGGGGCTCAAAACCCATGTCCAACATCCGGTCAGCCTCATCCAGCACTAGGTAACTAACAGAGACAGGGTCAGGGATTGGCTGTAGACTGGTTTTCCCATCATAGTCGCATGGGTATGTAGGATTCCTTTCCTGTCCAGCAGGCCAATTCAACTAATCAATAGTCTGATAAGCTGCATCAGGAGATTTAGAGCTGGGCTATGCAATATGGTCTCAGCTCTTGCTTGCACTCTGATGCACTAGGTGGAATGAGTCATATTGCCCACATGTACGCAATTCACCTAGAGCTCCATTTGCACAGTGCTAGTATTACTAGAGAACATTGGTTATGTAATTTTTACCCCAGAATGTCTTATTCCAGAGGACGATTCAGATGGGTTAAGTTTATTTCCCCAAACTGCCCCGTAATTAATTATTTTCCTACTCAATAAATTGACAGTTATGACAGAAACCAGGAGGTTTTTATTCTAGGTGTGAAGATATATTTCAACATGTCCAGGTGACAACAGGCTACACTGATAACTAGAGCTTAGCTCCCAAGTTTCTAAACTATACCAAGCCAGCTTTGGATTGAGGAAGTGCAATCATTAGGGTATTTTAGCGTTCTGCAGTAGAAAATGTCGTTAAAAGGCCCCCATTCCACAGATGCGAGCTAAATAGCAGACTTGCGATGCATTTTTCGGCTATGGATGAGAAAGGGAAGTTGTCATTTCCAAAAGTTTAGCTACGTTGTAATGCTGCTTTGCGATCTATTAACAGCAAGTTAAATATAGATTAGATTAAATATGCACAAAAAAAACTATATTCAATTAATTGCCACAAAACGTATAAACAAAAGCATTCACTGAAAGTTGGTACATGTTGGCCCTTCATTCATACACTTAAAAACCCATCTAAATCAGTTATTGTTTCTTGCGCAAAACATGAGCAACGCCTGTCAAACTCAAGACATTTCTCTCAAAAGATAGGGATATCGAGTCGCACATGACTAGTATTATCAGAGTACTTTGGAGATGCTAGGTTTTTCCAGCTGGATTTACTACTCTCCTGCTACTTAAAAATGACAGACATGGAAAATTTGGACAGGACTTAAAATCACAGATGGGAATTATGTGAACAAATCACCACATCTCCCCCAGTAAAACTAACCCAATACGAATAGGGCTTAGGTTATTAATCTAGGTAAAGTGCCTAGTGACTGGGCCCTGGGGCTTTGTAACTTGTCTACACCTTTCAAAAACAATGAAGTCAAGAACCAGATGCTATGTCTGGGACAGCTCAGTCTGCCAGCAGTCCAGCATGTTGGAAGTTTACTCACTTGCAGTAGTCGAGGCCGATCTTGCCCCTCTCCATCATGTCCACCAGGCGTCCAGGTGTAGCCACCAGCAGGTGACAGCCTCGCTCCAGGTCTCTGATCTGCTGGCCAATGTCAGCCCCTCCGTACACCACACAAGGACGCACACGGGACCGGTATGCAAACTACAGCAGGAGAGAGAAGGGAGAGGGGGAATACAGGGTACAGAGAGAGAAGGCAGGGAAAGGAACAAGAGAGGAGAGAGAAAGGAGAACACAAACAGGGATTGTGTGTTACACTCCAGTTCCCTAATACCAACCTTGGCTGGTTGGCAGGCAACACAAAAACAGAGACCAAGAGACAGAGGCCCACTGGCAGACCGCTACCGACCTAGCTGGTATTGATGCTGATGGGATATCTGTCCCCTCTGTGTGTGTGTGGTCACATTGCGTGGGTGTGTCAAGCATTTTGCTACACCCGCAATAACATCCCAGGTGAGAGGAGGGCAGTTGCTTACCTTTCTGGCCTCTTCGTAGATCTGCAGGGCCAGTTCTCTGGTGGGGGCCAGGACCAGAGCGAGGGGGTACTGCTTACGGCGACCATACTTTCCGTTGTCCTGTCCTCCAGACTTCTGGGCAGCGAGGGCTTCTCCTGGGCCTTCAGTGTAGATCTGACTCAGTACAGGCAACAGGAACGCAGCAGTCTTACCGGAACCTGTGAGACCACTGTTTATATTAGTCATATACCTATACTTAAATGAACTACAGTACAATACAGTTATCGTAAGTCATATCTGCATATAGCTCTCCAGACCAATCCAATTTGAAGTGGTTCTAGTTCGCTCTGGTTCTAACCTGTCTGGGCGCAGGCCATCAGGTCCCTCTTGTTCTTGATGATTGGAATGGCGTACTTCTGGACCGGAGTGGGCCGAGTGTAGCGGGTCAGGGCAATGTTACTCATGATGATCTCTCCCATCTCCACGTCTTGGAACTGAAATATGAAGACAAACCAGTCACTCAAATGAACACCAAACAGCTTTCACGCAACTCTGTTTCAGAGGCAAGGGGGGGGGGGGTATGTGCAGGGGGATTCAACAGCACCACAAGCTGCTCAGTAGAGCCCATAGGAAACGCTTCTGGTTTTGAAGAATACCAACAAAATGCTGACTAATAGGACATGAGGGTTATTGGATCTGAAACAGAGTTATTTGGCTAGAATACTTGGGGACTCACGCTGTCAATGTGATGGGGGCAGTTTTGGCCAGTGGCCTCAACGGGAATGTCGTCGTAATTGTCAAAGTTAATCCCTGTGTTGCCACCAGCGAACAGCTCCCTGGGGAGAAGCAGAAACACAGAAGGTCAGGAAAGTGACAGAAAAAGGTCTACGTGACCATTTTTATGAGAGGGGATATTGATAAGGGACAGCGGATAGTGATGTATTGTAAAATGACATTGGTAACGCCTCATTATTGAAATATCATTAGTATGCAGAAAGGGGGGTAGGTTAGGTTACTACTCACTGTTCCAGGCGCTCATTGGCCTGAGTGGGTTTGGACCAGTCCTCATCATCCCTGGACTCCTCCACCCAGCGGCTGTTTCCACTGCCTCCAAACCCTCCACGCTGGTAACTGTCAAGCATAACATAACCACAGGGGTCAGGAAAGCTAGCTTGCTAATGAGTTGCCTCATGGTACAGCACAGAACTCTGAGGAACCTGAAAACAGCTGGCTAAGGGCTTGGGAGTAAATTCTCTAATCTTCTCACCTTCCTCGGGGTGCACTCCCGCCGTTATTGAAAAAAGCAGACTTTCCCCTGTCGGGACGTGCGCCGAAGCTGGTGTAGGCATCTTTAGTCGTGTTCCAGCCGCCGCCATCTTTGTTGTCGTAGACGCCAAACATGCCGGCATTCTGCATAGGCTGTACCGGGTTGTAGGACCCGCCCCTTCCGCCGCGGAAACCTCCACCCCCCCTGCCCCTCTCCATGCGAGGCGGGCCACTGTTGTACCTGTTGCCCCCATTCATGCGGTTGTCGTGGTAACCATTCTGCACGAAGCCATTGTTGCGTCCACCGTCCCAACCGCCAGGCGTATCTTGGGTAAAAACAGAAAGGAAATAGAGGGGAGACATGTTGACTCCCATAGTACAAGAGGGTTTCCTCCTCACACGCAGTCAATACAATACGTTGTTTATTGGTCCATTTGCACAGATATTCTTTAGTTGTTGCTGTCACAGTACCCAATCTCACAGACACCACAGGCTGGGAGCAACACAGGGGCAGCGGCAGAGCAGCACCCCTAGAGCACTTAGAGGTAGTGCCTTGCTCAAGGGCACAACGGTGGTAGGCAGTAATGGACCCTATAGGAAGAGAGATTTGGACCAAGTAGGCCTAGTTCCATTTCAGCCTCTAACTACTTCCGCTTAGCCTTTCTATGTTAACAGATTAGAACGACCTGGATGGCTGTAAGAAATGTGTTGAGGTCCTTTAGAGCTAGTAGGAGTTAGGGGCACAATGGAACCACGCCCTTCTTGATTCCTTTGGCTTTAACGTCCCAGATACCCACCACTTGTTACCTCATGGATGCCTCTGAAAAGGGAAATACTTCAATTAAAAAGGACCTGGCTTATTTTCCCAGTAAACAATGCACAAGCCATACAAAACAGTATACACAAGTCAATAATTTGGCTCATTAACTTGGGTCCCGATTAAGGAACATTTGTTATGCAAGCAGCATTAATTTGCTAATACCTACCACTTTCAATTCCACACACAAATAAATAGATACGTTGCAATTAAGCAGTATGTTGGAATGACATAACTAATGGAGGCTGTTTTTTGTTTGAACAAAATGTAAGCATGTGAGCGGCTGCCAACACCCATAATGCAGGAAAAAGCCAGTCATGTCTTCATTTCACCCATGGGAATGTGGTTTTAAAGATGTAATTTGAGAGCCTCCAGTCCCCTTGTCTAAATGCACGTGGCCTTGTTTTCTAATCGAATTGAGTGAGACCACCGTTCTGGTAGGCAATTTAATTAAAACATGCAGAATAAAATAAAGACAACATTTAAAATAAAAAAACGCCAGAGCTTCCCTCAGCCAAAGAGCGGACTGTAAAGGGACTTACAGCTTCCTGGTGCCATTGACAAGGCGCTCGGTCTAGAGAAAGCATCTGCTGCAAAAAAATAAAAAGCATCATGGGGGGGGGGGGGGGGCTTCATGATGAAAACATGCTGCCGATGTACTGCGAATGTTGGCCAGTAAGAGCAGGGAAATGGAGTGGTTGATGGTTTGTCAACGCAGTTCCCAGATGCTGTCACAAAATGGACTCCAGGACATTGGATATGCACGGTTTTGTGTCCGTCTTCCCGTAGTGTCTTTTGGGATGAGAAAAACAAGCGGCTGGCTATATAAGATGGGGATTCTGACGCAACCTTTACGCCACTGTTTCCAACTAGTGGAGAAAATCAATAGTCGGGTCACCCTCTAGCTGACCTTGTCCCAGCGAGAAGATATTGTCAAGATAAAACTAAAGCTAATTGTCTGGGTTTTTTTAAAGGGAATTTCACAACATTGTTGCTAGCTCAATCAATTTTGTGAAATGTTTATTATGGGCCACAACAATGTATTATGGCATTATTGGCATTCTTGACCACTAGGGGGCCAGGGCATTTTTACAGTGTCCAACTGGCATACCTCATAGAGGTGGTACTGTTGATGGAGGGGACGACACTTACCATTTTTGGAAGCCTCTTGGTTCCGTAAATGAGGTGGAATGTAACAGGTCCCTAGAGAGACAGACTTGTGAACACAAGGGCAGTACTGTACACAAACACGTCAAAGGTCTAATGGGTTCCTAGTCTTATTCTAGGGATGTCTCAATCCCTTTAATTTAATAGGGATTAATTTAATAGGGATTAAGTAGCCTATCTGGCCTGTTTGATTAAACAAACAAATTGGAAAACTCATGTATCCGAAATGAGGAAACTGATAATTTAAATGGCGTTTATGCGATTTCATAAATGATAAGAGCATGAATTGGCTAAAAACAAATAAGTGAAATTAAAATCACTTGATGGCATCTTATACCTAAATGAACCTAGTAATACACTGATGGAAATGTGAGTCGGTCCCAATAGTTTAAAGCTCCCTACTCTCGTCTCTTTCCCACAATGACCAGGGATGTTTCGTGGGCCTTTGATTGGACAGTAGAGGTCGACCGATTAATCGGAATGGCCGATTAATTAGGGCCGATTTCAAGTTTTCATAACAATCGTGAATCGGTATTTTTGGGCGCTGATTAAAATATATAAAATAATTATACCTGTATTTAACTAGGCAAGTCAGTTAAGAACACATTTCTATTTTCAATGACAGCCTAGGAACAGTGGCTTAACTGCCTTGTTCAGGGGCAGAAAGAGATTTTCACCTTGTCAGCTCGGGGGAGCCAATCTTGCAACCTTACAGTTAACTAGTCGAACACAATAACGACCTGCCTCTCTCTCGTTGCACTCCACAAGGAGACTGCCTATTACACGAATGCAGTAAGCCAAGGTAAGTTGCTAGCTAGCATTAAACTTATCTTATAAAAAACAATCAATCATAATCACTAGTTAACTACACATGGTTGATGATATTACTAGATATTATCTAGTGTGTCCTGCGTTGCATATAATCTGACTGAGCATACAAGTATCTAAGTATCTGACTGAGCGGTGGTAGGCAGAAGCAGGCGCATAAACATTAATTCAAACCGCACTGTGGTGCGGTTTGCCAGCAGCTCTTCGTTGTGCGTCAAGCACTGCGCTGTTTATGACTTCAAGCCTATCAACTCCCGAGATGAGGCTGGTGTAACCAAAGTGAAATGGCTGGCTAGTTAGCGTGCGCTAATAGCGTTTCAAACGTCACTCACTCTGAGCCTTCTAGCCGTTACCCATTGCTCTGCATGGGTAACGCTGCTTCGATGGTGGCTGTTGTCGTTGTGTTCGAGCCCAGGGAGGAGCGAGGAGAGGGATGGAAGCTATACTGTTACACTGGCAATACTAAAGTGTCTATAAGAACATCCAATAGTCAAAGGTTAATGAAATACAAATGGTAGAGGGAAATAGTTCTATAATTCCTATAATAACTACAACCTAAAACTTCTTACCTGGGAATATTGAAGACTCATGTGAAAAGGAATCATGTTCTGAGCAAGGAACTGAAAAGTTAGCTTTCTGACATAGCACATATTGCACTTTTACTTTCTTCTCCAACACTTTGTTTTTGCATTATTTAAACCAAATTGAACATGTTTCATTATTTACTTGAGGCTAAATTGATTTTATTGATGCATTATATTAAGTTAAAATAAGTGTTCATTTGGTAGTTGTAATTGTCATTATTACAAATAAGTAAAATAAAAAAATTGGCTGATTAATCGGTATCTGCATTTTTGGTCCTCCAATAATCAGTATCGGCTTTGAAAAATCATAAAATCGGTCGACCTCTATTGAACAGTACCAATCATTTATCTGCAGTTTCCTGCAGAACACTAACTCAGCTCGACTTCAGACCACTTCTAAGGTCTGAAAACACCTGACAGGTTTTTGACTTTGGGGTATGAATTATCCATTAAAAAGGCCACCTGCGGGGAGGGTTATATTCAGTCCTTGAACCACCCAATGGCCCTGAAGGAAAGGATAAGAGTGAGGGCTGCTTCAGACCAAGTGATCATAAAAGAAAAGGATCACCATAACACAACCTAGATGTCCTTTGGCTCAAAGAGTAGAGATCACTTACTGCCAGTGCCTCCACCCTGCCCATCAGCATTGTTCAAGCCTAGGACAGCAAGCTGAAATAGAAAATTAAAACATAGTTAAGTACTACAGTAAACACTGTTACGGATAAATGTAATTCTAAACATGCATATAGGACAGTAAGCCGCAAGACAAAGGGTGACAAAAACTGGGTAACACTCCATCTATAGATGCTCTACAGTAACATTTCAACTAACCCTAACACTTATCCTAACTCACACCAGCAGTTGCATATCAACAGATGGTCACACTATCCAAAATAAAGTGACAAACTGTTGATCTTCAGAAAGCAGAAAGACATGAATATCCCTTATACTACAGTGCTTCCCCCCATTATACAAATGTGAAGCAGGGAACTCCCCTGTCTAGTTTTGTTGCCCCCCCCCACCACAATCCGATTACAGTACGTTTCAATTGTACACTTTGCAAAGCAGTCTACCGTGGGTGTACCTTTGCAAGCAACAAAAGATACTTTCTTACAAGGCAGACACTCAAAACTGCCAATAGGCTAGATTAGATCTGGGCTGCACAACCCTCTTCCTGGAGATCTACCATCCAACTCTAATTTAACACACCTGATTCTACCATTTAGCTGCTCAACAAGACCTTAACTAGCTGAATCAGATATGCTAAATTTGGGTTGGCCTCAAAACCTACAGGACAGTAGATCTTCAGGAAGAAAGTTGGTGAAAAGG
Source organism: Oncorhynchus masou masou (assembly GCF_036934945.1). Lineage (NCBI taxonomy): Eukaryota > Metazoa > Chordata > Actinopteri > Salmoniformes > Salmonidae > Oncorhynchus > Oncorhynchus masou. The sequence continues at coordinate 79,639,768 of NC_088217.1, read as the reverse complement.
AATACAGACCCAAAACTAGGGTGTTCGGTGAGGGAGAAATAATGGACCAATGTAAAAAATAAAAATGTAAAAAATAAAAACTTTTTATTTATTTAAACTGAGTAAACAAATCAGTTTTCACTCAAATAAAAACGTATAGCCTTTTTTAAACAAAGTATCAGCTGTTGCCCAATGTCCAAAAATCCAAATATACTTTATGTTACACTATAATAAAAAAGTGTGGACACCCCTTCAAATTAGTGTTTTTCAGCCACACCCGTTGTTGACAGGTGTATAAAATCGAGCACACAGCCATACAATCTTCATAGACAAACATTGGCAATAGAATGGCCTCACTGAAGAGATCAATGACTTTCAACGAAGCATCATCAAGTCAGTTCGTTAAATGTCTGGCCTGCAAGAGTTGCCCCGGTCAACATTAAGTGCTGTGAAGTGGAAACTTCTAGAAGCAAGTGGTAGGCCACACAAGCTCAAAGAACAGGACTGCTGAAGCACGTACAAATCTGTTCTCGGTTGCAACACTCACTACAGAGTTCCAAACTGTCTCTGGAAGCATCAGCACAAGTACGGTTAGTCGGGAGCTTCATGTAAAGGGTTTCCATGGCCGAGCAGCCGCACACAAGCCTAAGATTCCCATGCGCAACGCATCGGCTGGAGTGGTGTAGAGCTTGCCCCCTTTGGACTCTCGAGCAGTGGAAACGCGTGCATTGGTTTGATGAATCATGTTTCACCATCTGGCTGTCCGATGGACAAATCTGGGTTTGGTAAATACCAGGAGAACACTACCTGCCTGAAAGCATAGTGCCAACAAAGACTTGGTGGAGGAGGAATAATGGTCTGGGGCTGTTTTTCACTGTTTGGGCTAGGCCCCTTATTTCCAGTGAAGGGAGATAACGCTACAGCATACAATTACATTTTAGATGATTCTGTGCTTTGTGGCAACAGTTTGGGTAAGGCCCTTTCCTATTTCAGCATGACAATGCCCCCGTGCACAAAGCGAGGTCCATACATAAATGGTTTGTGGAGATCGGTGTGGAAGAACTTGACTGGCCTGCACAGAGCCCTGACCTCAACTCTTTTGGATGAATTGGAACGCCGACTGCGATCCAGGCCTAATCACCCAACATCAGTGCCCAACCTCACTAATGCTTGTGGCTGAATGGAAGCAAGTCCCTGCAGCTATGTTCTAACATCTAGTGGAAAGCCTTCCCAGAAGAGTGGAGGCTGTTGAAGCAGCAAAAGGGGGACCAACTCCATATTAATGCCTATGATTTTGAAATTAGATGTTGGGCGAGCAGGTGTCCATATACTTTTGGCCATATAGTGTACGTTATTGGACTATTTTTTATTTTACCTTTATTTTACTAGGCAAGTCAGTTAAGAACAAATTCTTATTTTCAATGACGGCCTAGGAACAGTGGGTTAACTGCCTGTTCAGGGGCAGAACGACAGATTTTGTACCTTGTCAGCTCGGGGATTTGGTTCGGTTACTAGTCCAATGCTCTAACCACTAGGCTACACAGTCGACTAGTAGCTTTCTGTGATACAGTTCAGACTTAGTGAGAAGTGTGTGTTGGGTAACTGTGTGGGGATGCTGAGAAGTGTGTATCTTAAGCCTTCCGCATGCCTTCGGCAAGCCGAACGAGTGTGCTCATATATTCCCTTAAAACCTTTTAGGGATAGGGGGCATCATCTTCACTTTGGATGAACTGCGTGCCCATAGTGAACTGCCTCCTACTCTGTCCCAGATGCTAATATATGCATATTATTACTACTATTGGATAGAAAACACTGACGTTTCTAAAACTGTTTGAATTATGTCTGAGTATAACAGAACTCATAGGGCAGGCAAACTTCCAAACAGGAAGCGGAAATTCTGGGGCTGTTTGATTTTCAACTCATCGCCTACTCACACCCCAATAATACATGGATCTGTTCGCACTTCCTACGCCCTCCACTAGATGTCAACAGTCAGTAGAACGTGGAATGAAACCTCTCGTGTGATGTGGGACCAGATGGCAGCTATTTGAGTCACTGGTCTGGCAGAATGCCAGTTACTGGTTACGCACAGTACTCATTATATGCCTTGCGTTCCATTACTCTGTAGACAAAAACGAATGATCCGGTTGGAACGTTATTGGATATATATGATAACATCCCGAAGATTGATTCTCTACTTCGTTTGACCAGTTTATTCGACCTGGAATATAACTTTTTGAAGTTTTCGTCCGAGTTCGCCTGGACCAGCGCCAGCTTTTGGACATGTGAACTAAACATGCAAGCAAAAGTAGCAAACTGGACACTAGTAATGGACATTATCGAACAAAACAACGATTTATTGCGGAACTAGGATTCCTTGCACTGCATTCTGATGAAAGATCATCCAAAGGTAACGGGAATATTTATGATGTAATTTCGTATTTCTGTTGACTTCCAACCTGGCGGAGTAATATATTTACGTCTGAGCGCCGTCTCAGATTATTGCATGGTATGCTTTTTTTGTAAAAAATAAAATAAAAATCTGACAGTGATTGCATTAAGAACCAGTGTATCTTTAATTATATGTAAAACATGTATCTTTCATCAAAGTTTATGATGAGTATTTCTGTTATATGGCATGGCTCTCTGTAATTACTCCGGATATTTTGGAGGCATTTCTGAACATGGCGTCAATGTAAACCGAGATTTGTGGATATAAATATGAATATTATCGAACAAAACAAATGTATTGTGTAACATGATGTCCTATGAGTGTCATCTGATGAAGATTATCAAAGGTTAGTGATACACTTTATCTTTGGCTGGGAAAAATGGCTGCGTTTTTTTGGATTTGGTGGTGATATAACAAATATATGTGTTTTCGCTGTAAAACATTTTAAAAATCGGACACGATGGGTAGATTAACAAGATTTTTATCTTTCATTTACTGTATTGGACTTGTTAAAACCTGTTGAACCTAGGGGGCACTATTTTTATTTTTGGAGAAAAAAAAGTTCCCAAAGTAAATGGGCTATTTTGTCAGGACAAGATGCTAGAATATGCATATAATTGACAGCTTAGGATAGAAAACTCTAAAGTTCCTAAAAATGTAAAAATATTGTCTGTGAGTATAGCAGAACTGATATTGCAGGCGAAAGCCTGAGAAAAATCCAATCAGGAAGGGAAAGAAAGCTCTGCGTTCCTATGCGTCCCTATTGAGCAGTGAATGAGATATCAACCAGATTCCTTTTTCTATGGCTTCCCTAATGTGTCTAGTGTCACAATACATCGTTTCAGGCTTTTATTTTGAAAAATGAGCCTGACGTCAACATTGAGTCAGTGGTCAGCTGGAGTCTCAGAGTGTTTTGTGCGTAAGAGACAAATGCGGCCATTGTTTCTCTCTTTCCTACTAAGAAGCCAAGCCACCTGTCCCGGTTGATATATTATCTAATAGATATTTGAAAAACACCTTGAGGATTGATTATAAACAACGTTTGCCATGTTTCGGTCGATATTATGGAGCTAATTTGGAATATCTTTCAGCGTTGTCGTGACCGCAATTTCCGGTCGAATTCTCAGGCAAACGTGAAAAATTAACGGAGTGATTTCGGCTACAAAAATAATATTTTTGGAAAAAAGGAACATTTGCTATCTAACTGGGAGTCTTGAGTTAAAACATCCGAAGCTCAAAGGTAAACGATTTAATTTGATTGCTTTTCTTATTTTCATGACCAGGTTGTCTGCTGCTAGCTAGGCATAATGCTATGCTATCGATAAACTTACACAAATGCTCGTCTTGCTTTGGCTGTAAAGCCCATTTTCAAAATCTGAGATGACAGGGTGATTAATAAAAGGCTAAGCTGTGTTTCAATATATTTCACTTGTGATTTCATGAATATTTTCTAGTAATATTTACATTGTTGCGTTATGCTAATTAGTGTCAGTTGATGGCAACGCTCCCGGATCCGGGATGGGTAGTTACAAGAGTTAATGTGTGACAGTTACATATTTAAAAAATATATTTTGGAATTTCCCGTGCCTTTTCAGCGGAATGTTGGGGGGGTCCGTGTCCTAGACAGATTAAAAGAACATTGCTTAAAGAAAATAAGCAATAGTACCTTTGTCCATCTTGAG